>NC_058080.1:81144238-81260922 GCF_014858855.1 Bufo gargarizans
CCCCTTTAATAACAGTGTACTCCACAGTGCCCGCCCATTTAATAGCAGTAACCTCCACAGTGCCCGCCCCTTTAATAACAGTGACCTTCACTGTGCCCGCACCTTTAAATACAGTGACCTCCACAGTGCCCGCCTCTTTTACTCCTTAAGGACACAGCCTCATTTCACCTTAAGGACCAGGCCATTTTTTGCAAATCTGACCAGTGTCATTTTATGTGATTATAACTTTAAAACGCTTTGACTTATCCAGGCCATTCTGAGTTTGTTTTTTCGTCACATATTGTACTTCATGACACTGGTAAAATGGAGTCAAAATTTTTTTTTTTATTTATAAAAAAAATACCCAATTTGCCAAAATCTTTGAAAAATTTGCAAAATTCCAAGTTTCAATTTCTCTACTTCTATAATACATATTAATACCTACAAAAATAGTTATTACTTTACATTTCCTATATGTCTACTTCATGTTAGGATAATTTTGGGAATGACATTTTATTTTTGGGGGACGTTACAAGGTTTAGAAGTTTAGAAGTAAATCTTGAAATTTCTCAGAAATTTTCAAAAACCAACTTTTTAAGGACCAGTGTAGGTCCGAAGTCACTTTGTGAGGCTTACATAATAGAAACCACCCAAAAATGGCCCCATTCTAGAAACTACACCCCTCAAGGTATTCAAAACTGATTTTACAAACATCGTTAACACTTTAGGTGTTCCACAAGAATTAATGGAAAATAGAGATACAATTTCAAAATTTCACTTTTTTGGAAGATTTTCCATTTTAATATTTTTTTTCCAGTTACAAAGCGAGGGTTAACAGCCAAACAAAACTCAATATTTTTGTCTCTGATTCTGCAGTTTACAGAAACACCCCATATGTGGTCGTAAAGTGCTGTACGGGCACACGGCAGGGCGCAGAAGGCATGGAATGCCATACGGTTTTTGGAAGGCAGATTTTGCTGGATTGTTTTTTTTGACTACATGTCCCATTTGAAGCCCCAATGATGCAACCCTAGAGTAGAAACTCAATAAAAGTAACCCTATCTAAGAAACTATACCCCTCAAGGTATTCAAAACTGATTTTACAAACGTTGTTAACCCTTTAGGTGTTCCACAAGAATTAATGGAACATAGAGATACAATTTCAAAATTTTACTTTTTTGGAAGATTTTCCATTTTAATATTTTTTTCCAGTTACAAAGCAAGGGTTAACAGCCAAACAAAACTCAATATTTATGACCCTGATTCTGTAGTTTATAGAAACACCCCATATGTGGTCGTAAACTGCTGTACGGGCACACGGCAGGGAGCAGAAGCAAAGGAATGCCATACGGTTTTTGGAAGGCAGATTTTGCTGTCCCATTTGAAGCCCCCCTGATGCACCCCTAGAGTAGAAACTCAAAAAAAGTGACCCCATTTTAGAAACTACGGGATAGGGTGAAAGTTTTGTTGGTACTAGTTTATAGGGTACATATGATTTTTGGTTGCTCTATATTATACTTTTTGTGAGGCAAGGTAACAAGAAATAGCTGTTTTGGCACAGTTTTTTTTGTGTTATTTACAACATTCATCTGAAAGGTTAGATCATGTGGTATTTTTATAGAGCAGGTTGTCACGGACGCGGTGATACCTAATATGTATACTTTTTTTATGTAAGTTTTACACAATGATTTCATTTTTGAAACAAAAAAAATAATGTTTTAGTGTCTCCATAGTCTGAGAGCCATAGTTTTTTCATTTTTTGGGCGATTATCTTAGGGTCTCATTTTTTGCGGGATAAGATGATGGTTTGATTGGCACTTTTTTGGGGTGCATATGACTTTTTGATCGCTTGCTATTACACTTTTTGTGATATAAGATGACAAAAAAATATTTTTTTTTTTACACCGTTTTTTTTTTTTTTTTACGGACGCGGTGATACCTAATATGTATATTTTTTTTATTTATGAAAGTTTTACACAATAACAGCTTTTTAAAAACAAATAAATTTATGTTTTAGTGTCTCCATATTCTGAGCCATAGGTTTTTTTTATTTTTTGGGCGATTGTCTCAGGTAGGGGCTAATGTTTTGCGGGATGAGGTGACGGTTATATAGTTTCTATTTTGGTGGGCGTACGCCTTTTTGATCGCTTGCTGTTGTACTTTTTGTGATGTAGGGTGACAATTTTCTTTTTTATTTAGCACCATTTTTTTTTTTACGGTGTTCATCTGAGGGGTTACGTCATGTGATATTTTTATAGAGCCGGTCGATACGGACGCGGCGATATCCAATATGTTTTCCCCCCCTATTTTTTACTATTTTTTTAAAACTTTATTTGGGGAAAATGACGTTTTTGTTTATTTTTACTTGAAACTTTATTTTTTCAACATTTTTTTCACTTTATTTTTTTTCCCACTTTGGGACTTCAACTTTTGGGGTCTAATCCTTTACAATGCATTCCAATACTTCTGTATTGGAATGCATTGGCTATTATGAGTAATACAGTGAGTATTACTTATACAGCTTCCGGCCTGTGAGATCCAGGGGGTTGGATATCACAGGCTTGTCATCGGAAGGCAGCGCAGATGCCTCAGGAAGGCATCGCGCTGCCTTCCATGCCATCGGGTCCCCCCTACAGCCCCACGGGGACCCGATTGCACCACCGCCGCCCGCAACATAATAAAGCCGCAAACCGCAGGTCTGGCAGAAACTTTTCAGAAATTAGATTTAAATACACTGGGGTGTCCCCAAGCACTGACTCATATATGGATATAGCTATATATTGAGTCAGAGCAGGGACTCCTAAGCCAAACTAGAGTCCCGACACCTTCCCCTCTTCAGAGCAGGCGGTGCCTGGGGTTCTCCCATTAACTTCCATTGTGCTCGGTAGAACACCTGAGCATCCTGAAGTGTTCTCCACAAGCACTTTGGTGCTCGATCAACACTACACTTTATGTTGTGATCATTAAGTTTATTGTCAACTTTCTTTGCATTGAGGATTAAGGTAAAACTGTTTTTTAACATAAAATCCATATTTCTAAGTGCAATGTGTAGGCTTATGAGTTAGCCGAGGTGAAAAGAGAAATCTTATTAATGACCCGGAGACTGGAGAGGCTTCTTCTTTCACATAAACAGGAATAATGAGCATCAATCTGCCTTAGGAGTGTGCACACAGCCTGGAACATGGCACGCACTTCCCACAGCTCCTTAGGCACTCTATGCGCCTCTGTATGGCACCGTATTACGGAGAAATTCTGCCCTAGCAGCGAAGCATAACATGAATATGTGATATGAAATCTGACAGAAAAAAGGCTCTGCACGCCTCTGTATGAAGTCCAAAACCTGCAGAAGTAAATCGCTTGATGGAGGGAACAAGGCATATGCACTGTATATACAGAAGGTTGTGTATTCATAGTGAATGTAAATGATATGTATTTAGAGCATTCATACTGTATGTAAATATATCTGGTTTTAGAAGTTTATTAAAGAGTCTCTGTCAGTATCATCAATCCTTTTCTTTTCAAAATCTTTTTATTGATTTCAAAGGTATGAATACTTTGAAAAGTACATAAACATTTTAAATGTATGTAAACATTTTGAACATACGGCATACAAAGAGGGATGAATGGCATATCCAAAAACCTCCCACGTCTGCAAATAAATAACACATTGAGGTTCAAAAGTATAACTTATGATACCAGTGTGGTCATAATAGCAATGTTGTACACAGAATCTTAGTTAAGACTAAAAATAGCATGAAGTAAATCTGGTTGCGTTAGAGGAATCCAAGTTTTAATGTCATCAACCTATGCCATAAGATATAGCAATGCCGTGTGGCAGGGGAGGGAGAAAACAGAGACATACAATTTAAGACAAGGGAATAAGAACAGAAGGGAAGAAGGGGTAGAGGGTAGAAGGTGGATATTGTAGTCTGGTCTATGCAGGATCCTGCCTCGAAATGTACTATATATGGATACAAGGGTATAGGTCAGCCAGCTATGATGACTTGCCACTACTAAAGGTCTCCGTTGGTGAATATAAAAGTGTAAGGTTAAAGGAAACTGAACCATTAAATCATCATTTGTGCCTACTCCCAAACTTTGTCTCCAGAGTCTCCATCCATGCCACATGGCTATATATTTATCATGGGATCTCAATTCCCAGTGGGATAATTCTTCTAGTCTAGCGAGAGACTCTACTCTGTCAACCCAGTCTGACACTTTGGGGGACACATTAGATTTCCAATTTGAGGCGATCAGGATCCTAGCCACCGATAACAATTGTCTAATTAAACGTTTCAGTATGTAGGGAATAGTGTCTGGGAGTAAACTTAAGAGAGCTATTTTGGGGCAGGGAGGTAGTGTGCGACGATTATCATTAAGAATGGTGTTAAGAGTGCCTAATATTTCTGTCCAGAAAGTACTTATTTTAGGGCAGGACCACCATATGTGCAGGTATGTGCCTCTATCAGTATGGCATCTCCAACAATGATCAGAAACGGAACCGTACATCTTACTTAATCTGACCAGGGTAAGATACCATCTAGCTATTACATTGTATGTGTTTTCTTGTATAGTTATACATCTAGAGGTATTTTTTGGCGATGTAAGTATGGTGGTAATTTCTGATTTGGAGAATTTAGTCCTAAGATCACTTTCCCATTCTCTCAGAAAATACAGAGAGGGTGGGGATTCTAAAGTAAGTAAGTTCTTGCAAATAACAGACACCAGTTTTGAAGGTTGTTTAGTTTGTATAAGAAGGTCTTCAAACCATGTATTTTTTTTGACCAATTTTCATTTGAGTATAAAGGTTTTATTGCGGTGCGTAGGTATATGTATTGGAGGTCATTAAGTGTTGGAAGTCTAAATTGGTCCTTGATAGTATTTAAGTCTAAGATAGCTCCATCAGGATCTAATAACTCTATAGTGGCCATTTGTGAATTTCGGAGTTGAGGTGGTAAAGATTGAAAACCATCTTCGGACATTCTGAAGCAATCTCCGATGGTTAACAGTGGGGATGGGTATTTAGAACAAAGGTCTCTTATTTCCGGGCGATGCCAGATACCGTAGGTAGCTGTGGGAAGGTTATTATCTCTAGGAATAGGGATGAGTGTTGATTGGTCTGAGAAAATCAGCTTCCTCAGGGGGGTTTCCATTAGACTCTCCTCTAAAGTTATCCAATGTTTATGAGCCGGTTTGCGGATCTAATCCACTATACGGCTGATGTGAACCGCTTTGTAAAATCTTTCTAACGAGGGGAGTCCAATTCCACCCCTATCTGGAGGGAGTAAGAGGATTTTATGAGCGAGTCTGGGTTTTATCGCTCCCCATACATATGATGAACAAATCTTTCTAAAGGAAGCAAAAAAGCTACGTGGGAGTTTTAATGGAAGTGCTTGTAAAATATATGTGACTTTCGGGACTATTAGGGAATTAAATATATTCCTATGGCCTAACCAGGATATAAAGGTAGGTGACCAAGAGCTAAGGGTCTCCGGGATGTCTCTCAGCAGTGGTCGGTAGTATGATCAATCCTATAACATTTCTCGTAGGGTTGATCATTCTGATTAAAACAATACATTATTTTACTTTGTAGGTTGCAATGTTCACAAGATATGAGGACTTTTACCTTTATGAAAATCAAGCAGTTGGAGCACCAAGAGGCAGGCTGTAGAGCTTTGAGCACTGCTATACCTATGCCCCTAATGCTCATTACACTCCCCCCCACACCCATTGATCGTCAGGGCTCATAGCCCTATCTTCTTGTGTCTGTGCTGATGGTTCATTAGTGGTCCATTGTTAATGTTTTATATGGAGTCATTGGTGTCATTCATTGCTTATATGCTTGCAGTCATTGGTGGCAGTGGAGCCTCAGCAGAGGGGTGTGAGCACTGTGCGGGGATGAAAAAATACTTACCTTCCATCCCCCTCAGCTGTGCTCCTCCGCTGTGTGTGACACCCCTGCACCTCCACTTATGAGTGAACTGAAGTCTCCAGCGGCTTCACACACAGCAGAGGAGTGCAGCTGCTAGCAGGGTGGAGAGGTAAGTATTCTCTCCTCCCCGCACAGCACTCTCTCCCCTCTGCAGAGGCTCCACTGCCACAAATGACTATATACATATAAACCACAACACATTATCGAAATCACACGGACACCAATGACTCTACATATTAATGCTGGACCACCAATGTGAATCACAGTGCAGTCACAAGAAGACAGGGATATTAGCCCTGACAGTCAAAGAGGAGGTGGGGAGGTGTACTGAGCACTAGGGGAATAACTGTAGTGGTGCTCGAAGCCCTGCAGCCTGCCCCTTGGTGCTCGCATAAATGTAAAAATCCTCATCTTGGGAACACTGCAACCTACAAAGATAAATACGGTATCGTTTTAACCAGCATGATCAACCCTACCAGACAATATGTCTGGTTTAAAAGGGTTAATCATGCTGATAGAGGCTCTTTACCCACTTAATGGACAGGAAGGAGAATGTAAGGCTGCATACTATAACAAGTGCACTGCAATATTCTGCTTTATTTTGTATGAGCAAACGAAGATTTTGGAGACATATGAGACTTTAGGTGTACGCATAGATGATGGGCAGAGTCTAAGCTGCCAAACAAATTGTGCCTCCAGGCTCCTGAGAGGTAAATCTGTTATTGGACTCAACTCTTGTAAACTAGAACATTCAAGTGATCTACACTTCAGTCTGTACAGATACAGCAGAGCTAAATTTGTTGCCTCCTTGACACAAATGATTATGTTTCCCATAAAATGACAATTCTATAGCATCTTCTCTGAGAACTCTGCATTGTGCTATCCGTCTTGTATAAAAAAATGGATAACTTATCAATGAGGTATGTCCCTACATACGGTAATGTCACCCTGTCCTCTTTAAAGAGGTCTAGTAACCTCTGGACCTTCGCTTCAAACTGCTAGTAAGATATTCTGCACACAAACGTTTTTTTTCTGTTTACGGGCCTTTTTTTGCGTTTCGTATACGGTCCGTATACAGAACCATTCACTTCAATGGTTCCGCAAAAAAAAAGGAATGTACTCCGTATGCATTCCGTTTCCGTTTTTCCATTCTGTTGAAAGATAGAACATGTCCTATTATTGCCCGCAAATCACGTTCCGTGGCTCCATTCAAGTCAATGGGTCTGCAAAAAAAATGTACTCCGTATGTCTTCCTTATCCGTTCCGTTTTTGCGGAACCATCTATTGAAAATTTTATGTCCAGCCCAATTTCTTCTATGTAATTACTGTATACTGTATATCATTATACATACAAACAATAGAGCTAAGAAATGGGGGTCATTCTCAATAAAAGTGGTGCAATACCGACTACAAATGAGTTAATGGAAGCTCTTAGCGCACATATTTGCTCAAATGTGTGTCGAGCCCATCTACCAGGCATCAAGGTGGCTTCCGCAGATGGGTCCCTATCACTAAAGATACTGCCTCACTTTGGACTTACTTAAGCCTACAATATTCAGGGCATTGTAAAGACCAGCTACATACGTACTCTGCTCAGAAGTCCAGGTAGATAGGCGTGTCCAGTCTAAAAGAGGCGCTACCCTCAATATACACTACAAGAGAATTTAGACTAGAACCTTCAGAATCACAGGTGCATATCAATGAAGTAAACATAATTACAAAAAACAAGATGGCTGCACACCTTTATACATACAAACAATAGAGCTAAGAAATGAGGGTCATTCTCAATAAAAGTGGTGCAATACCGACTATAAATTAGTTAATGGAAGCTCTTAGCGCACATATTTGCTCAAACGTGTGTCGGGCCCATCTACCAGGCGTCAAGGTGGCTTCTGCAGATGGGTCCCTAACACTAAATATACTGCCTCTCTCTGAACTTACTTAAGCCTACAATATTCAGGGCAGTGTAGAGACCAGCTACATACGTACTCTGCTTGTAATTATGTTTGCTTCATGGATATGCACCTGTGATTCTGAAGGTTCTAGTCTAAATTCTCTTGTAGTGTATGCTGTATGTGCCATGCGGAAAAACGGGTGTCCAAGCAGCGTTCGGGTGTCCGCCTGGCCGTGCGGAGGCAAGCGGATCCGTTCCGACTTATAATGGAAGTCAATGGGGACGGATCCGCTTGAAGATGACACCATATGGCTCAATCTTCAAGCGGATCCGTCCCCCATTGACTTTCAATGTAAAGTCTGAACGGATCCGCTCAGGCTACTTTCACACTTAGAACATTTTTCTAGGTTATAATGCAGACGGATCCGTTCTGAACGGAGCCACCGTCTGCATTAAGATGAGCGGATCCGTTCAGAACGGATCCGCTCGAACGCTAGTGTGAAAGTAGCCAAAGCCATACGGTCGTGAGCAGGAGGACTAATTCATTCATAGCTTCTATAAGGAATAATAAAAGGATTGTCACAACATAAAGTCTCCAGATACAGTATGTACAGTCAGGTCCATAAATATTGGGACATCGACATAATTGTAACATTTTTGGCTCTATACACCACCACAATGGATTTGAAATTAAACTAACAAGATGTGCTTTAACTGCAGACTGCCAGCTTTAATTTGAGGGTATTTACATCCAAATCAGGTGAACGGTGTAGAAATTACAACAGTTTGCATATGTGTCTCCCACTTGTTATGGGACCAAAAGTAATGGGACAATTGGCTTCTCAGCTGTTCCATGGCCAGGTGTGTGTTATTCCCTCATAATCCCAATTACAATGAGCAGATAAAAGGTCCAGAGTTCATTTCCAGTCTGCTATTTGCATTTGGAATCTGTTGCTGTCAACTTTCAAGATGAGATCCAAAGAGCTGTCACTATCAGTGAGGCAAGCCATCATTAGGCTAAAAAAACAAAACAACCCCATCAGAGAGATAGCAAAACCATTAGGCGTGACCAAAACAACTGTTTGGAACATTCTTAAAAAGAAGGAATGCACCAGTGAGCTCAGCAACACCAAAAGACCCGGAAGACCACGGAAAACAACTGTAGTGGATGACCGAAGAATTATTTCCCTGGTGAAGAAAACACCCTTCACAACAGTTGGCCAGATCAAGAACACTCCCCAGGAGGTAGGTGTATGTGTGTCAACGTCAACAATCAAGAGAAGACTTCACCAGAGTGAATACAGAGGGTTCACCACAAGATGTAAACCATTGGTGAGCCTCAAAAACAGGAAGGCCAGATTAGAGTTTGCCAAACGACATCTAAAAAAAGCCTTCACAGTTCTGGAACAACATCCTATGGACAGATGAGACCAAGATCAACTTGTACCACAGTGATGGGAAGAGAAGAGTATGGAGAAGGAAAGGAACTGCTCATGATCCTAAGCATACCACCTCATCAGTGAAGCATGGTGGTGGTAGTGACATGACATGGGCATGTATGGCTGCCAATGGAACTGGTTCTCTTGTATTTATTGAAGATGTGACTGCTGACAAAAGCAGCAGGATGAATTCTGAAGTGTTTCGGGCAATAATATCTGCTCATATTCAGCCAAATGCTTCAGAACTCATTGGACGGCGCTTCACAGTGCAGATGGACAATGACCCAAAGCATACTGCAAAAGCAACCAAAGAGTTTTTTAAGGGAAAGAAGTGGAATGTTATGCAATGGCCGAGTCAATCACCTGACCTGAATCCGATTGAGCATGCATTTCACTTTCTGAAGACAAAACTGAAGGGAAAATGTCCCAAGAAAAAGCAGGAACTGAAGACAGTTGCAGTAGAGGCCTGGCAGAGCATCACCAGGGATGAAACCCAGCGTCTGGTGATGTCTATGCGTTCCAGACTTCAGGCTGTAATTGACTGCAAAGGATTTGCAACCAAGTATTAAAAAGTGAAAGTTTGATGTATAATTATTATTATTTCTTATAACTTTTGGTCCCTTAACAAGTGGGAGGCACATATGCAAACTAATGTAATTCCTACACCGTTCCCCTGATTTGGATGTAAATAGCCTCAAATTAAAGCTGGCGATCTGCAGTTAAAGCACATCTTGTTTGTTTGATTTCAAATCCATTGTGGTGGTGTATAGAGCCATAAATGTTAGAATTGTGTCCCAATAGTTATGGCCCTGACTATTATTACATGGGGAATGCAAGTAGTTACTAAAACAGACCTGACAGGAGGAATGACAGGTCCTTGTTAAGGCCACACTAATCTGCAAAACAAATAAAAAATGGATGTATGCATGATCTCATAGAAATGAATAGGTCAGTGTGCTCTGTACATCAAATAGAAAAATCCGACCATGTGCATTAGACCTAGGATTTAGGGCTGTGTGTAAAGTAGCTTCTCTGAACGTAATAGATTTACCTCCGATTTTATGGGAGACCTAATGTAACACAATGAATTGTGCCAACCTACAACCTCAGCTCTTCTGCATCTGCCAGGCATTGCTACAGCCATAAAGCTGCCTGTTCCGCAGCGAGTAAGTCTGCTTTAAAGTTGGAGATTTCATTTTTCAGGTCTGAGTAGCTTTTCACCTATCGCAGGCTTTATGCTGAATTTTTGTAATATGGTTTATAGGCAATATAATGTGACCCTAAAGAATGAGCTGTCACACAGCCAAATATCCTCCCATAAAGCAAGTCTTACCGCCGCTCAACATGATCTGAAAATGATGTTTTCAGCAGAATAATAACCCTATAAACTCTACCGCAGGATGCACGCATCGTTATGAACTTCCTTTTGTGCCGTTAAATCCTGTTTTTCTTCAGGAGAAGATGTCTTTCCATTGTGTTGCTGCGTAAAAAGGTTTAAAAAATGTATGGTTTCATCCTGCGCCGGGTAATTGTTTGTAATACATTACACATGCATTCATAATGTATCATCCCTCATTCTATGCGAGCTGGAAATGACAAAGGAGGAATGCAATCGCGGGGATGTAAACAGGTGGAAGGCAAATGGAAAGGAGAAGGGAAAAAAAAGAAAGAAAAAGAAGTCTCCTGGAAATCTAAGGGATTCTTTACAAAATGCAGCTGAAGAGGTTTAGCCGCCTGCACAAAAGCTCCGACTCCAGAGGGGGCGAATGGTGGCGGCTAATATGTGCTAAGTGCTGTAAGCCACAATTAATTTAGAGTTGCTGGTAGAGAAGGGAGGCTATTTTGTCAGGAGCTGGAATAAAATCAAAATACGACGAGGCAAGAAGAGAAGGCGCTCAGGTGAGAGTGCGATGCCGAAATGCAATAAAGTGATGCATTATGGGACGGGAAGAAGCGCGGGTCTAGCTAGATAACAGCCACAGCACAATAATCTGGAGAGCCGAGAACATCTTCAGATAAAATAAATGGAGATTTTTTATTTATTTTATTTTTTAGATGAAACCTCTTGCTCAACACTTTCTGAAAGACAACATTTTAGATCCCTGAAGTGAGACGCAAACAAGGAATGGATTTCAGATGCTTGACTTTACGGATGGTAATACAAATGTACACACAATGGCAGTGACGTGTGTGATGTGTGGATGTACCAGAGCTGTATGGGTCAGCTACCTGGGAGGCACACTGCCTGCGAATCAGACTAAGGCCCCTTGCAGACGAGCGTGAGCAGATTAGGTCGGGATGCGTTCAGTGAAAAATGCGCGATTTCGCAAGCAAGGACATTCAGTTTTGTCTGTGATCGCGTTCAGTTGTTCAGTTTTTAGCGCGCGGGTGAAATGCGTTTTAATGTGTTTTACACGCGTGTGATTAAAAAAAATGAAGGAATGCAAACATCTCTTAGCAAACATCCGTGAAAAACGCATCGCATCCGCACTTGCTTGCGGATGCGATGCGATTTTTGCATAGCCCCATTCACTTCTATGGGGCCAATAAAAATTGCAGACTATAGAACATGCTGCAATTTTCACGCAACGCACAAGTGATGCGTGAAAACCTACGCACATGTACACACCCCTATTGAAATAAATGCGTCCGGATTCCGAGCGGGCGCAATGCGTTCGCATGAAGCATACTCGCTCGTGTGAAAGGAGCCTAAGGGCTCATTTAGATGAAAGTATATTTATGTCCGCTTCTGTTCTGCAATTCACATTCAGGCCACACCAACTCAAAGTCAGCACTACACAGTCAGTGTTCGGTCAGTGATTTCCATCAGTGATTGTGAGCCAAAACCTGGAGTGGCTCTAAACACAGAACAGGAGCAGATCTCTCCCTTATACCTTATGCCTGTGGAGGCTCCAGTCCTGGTTTTGGCTCACAATCACTGAGGGAAATCACTGACCAAACACTGACGTGTGAATGAGGCTTTATATCCACAAGTATTAGCTTACAGCTGTTTGCCAGGAGTTAAAGGGGAAATCATCTGCAAAACAGCCCACCAGAGGTGCCATTAAGGTCCCTTTCACACGAGCGAGTTTTCCGCGCGGGTGCAATGCGTGACATGAACGCATGGCACCCGCACTGAATCCTGACCCATTCATTTCAATGGGTCTGTGTACATGAGCGTTGTTTTTCACGCATCAGTTCTGCGTTGCATGAAAATCGCAGCATGTTCTATATTCTGCGTTGTTCACGCAGCCCTGGCTCCACAGAAGTGAATGGGGCTGCGTGAAAAATGCATTGCATCCGCAAGCAAGTGCGGGTGCGATGCGTTTTTCACTGATGGTTGCTAAGAGATGTTGTTTGTAAACATTCAGTTTTTTATCACGCGCGTGAAAAACGCATCAAAACGCATTTCACCCGCGCAGAAAAAACTGAACAACTAAACGCAATCGCAGACAAAACTGACTGAACTTGCTTGCAAAATAGTGCGAGTTTCACTGAACGCATCCTGAACGCTTCCGGCCCCAATCCGCAACGCCCGTGTGAAACCAGCCTAACAGTCACTTTGACAGCCACCATACCTCATCATCATGGGATAGACACTGCACGTTGTAAAAACTACTGCTGGGTGTACTACAAGTTACATTTAAGGCCTCATGCACACGACCGTTGTGTGCATCCGTGGCCGTTGTGCCGTTTTCCGTTTTTTTCGCAGACCCATTGACTTTCAATGGGTCAGTGGAAAAATCGGAAAATGCACCGTTTTGCAGCCGAGGCCGTGATCCGTGTATCCTGTCCGTCAAAAAAAATGACCTGTCCTATTTTTTTGACGGACAACGGTTCACGGCCCCATTCAAGTCAATGGGTCCGTGAAAGAACACGGATGCACACAAGATTGGCATCCGTGTCCGTGATCCGTGGCCGTAGGTTGCTTTCATACAGACGGATCCGAAGATCCGTCTGCATAAAAGCTTTTTCTGATCTATCCGACAGTATATTCTAACACAGAAGCGTTCCCATGGTGATGGGGACGCTTCTAGTTAGAATACACTACAAACTTTGTACAAGACTGCCCCCTGCTGCCTGGCAGCACCCGATCTCTTACAGGGGGATATGATAGCACAATTAACCCCTTCAGGTGCGGCCCCTAAAGGGGTTAATTGTACTATCATATTCCCCTGTAAGAGATCAGGGCTGCCAGGCAGCAGGGGGCAGCCCCCCCTCCCCAGTTTGAATATCGTTGGCCCCCCCTTCCTCCCTCTATTGTTAGAAATCGTTGGTGGCACAGTGTGCGCCCACCATCGCCCCCCCTCCCTCCCTCTATTGTAATAAATCGTTGGTGGCACAGTGTGCGCCCACCATCGGCCCCCCTCTCTCTATAGCAGTAACAACATTGGTGGCAGTGTGCGGCCTCCCATCTCCCCCCCCCGATCATTGGTGGCAGCGTGGTTCCGATCGGAGTCCCAGTTTAATCGCTGGGGCTCCGATCGGTAACCATGGCAACCAGGACGCTACTGCAGCCCTGGTTGCCATGGTTACTTAGCAATAGTACAATAGTAGAAGATTCATAGTTACCTGCTGGCTGCTGCGATGTCTGTGTCCGGCCGGGAGCTCCACCTACTGGTAAGTGACAGGTCTGTGCGGCGCATTGCTAAAGAACTGTCACTTACCAGTAGGAGGAGCTCCCGGCCGTTCACAGACATCGCAGCAGCAAGCAGGTAAGTATGAATCTTCTACAATTGTACTATTGCTAAGTAACCATGGCAACCAGGGCTGCAGTAGCTTCCTGGTTGCCATGGTTACCGATCGGAGCCCCAGCGATTTTTACTGGGACTCCGATCGGAACTACGCTGCCACCAATGATCGGGGGGGGGGGGGGGAGATGGGAGGCCGCACACTGCCACCAATGTTGCTACTGCTATAGAGAGAGGGGGGGCGATGGTGGGCGCACACTGTGCCACCAACGATTTATTACAATAGAGGGAGGGAGGGGGGGCGATGGTGGGCGCACACTGTGCCACCAACGATTTATAGCAATAGAGGGAGGAAAGGGGGGGGGCCCGATGGTGGGCGCACACTGTGCCACCAACGATATTCAAACTGGGGAGGGGGGGGGTCTGCCCCCTGCTGCCTGGCAGCCCTGATCTCTGGGGGATATGATAGTACAATTAACCCCTTCAGGTGCGGCACCTGAGGAGTTAATTGTGCTAATCACGGCCCTAAGATCGGGTGCTGCCAGGCAGCAGGGGGCAGTCATGTACACAGGTTTTCAGTATATTCTAACCTGAAGCGTCCCCATCACCATGGGAACGCCTCTGTGTTAGAATATACTGTCGGAAATGAGTTTCACGATGTAGCTCATATCCGACAGTATATTCTAACATAGAGGCGTTCCCATGGTGATGGGGATGCTTCAAGTTATGTTCGGGTGTCCGCCTGGCCGTGCGGAGGCAAGCGGATCCGTCCAGACTTACAATGTAAGTCAATGGGGACGGATCCGTTTGAAGATGACACACTGTGGCTCAATTTTCAAACGGATCCGTCCCCCATTGACGTTCAATGTAAAGTCTGGACGGATCCGTCTGAGGCTACTTTCACACTTAGAAATGTTTTAACAATATAATGCAGACGGATCCGCTCTGAACGGAGCCACCGTCTGCATTATATGAACGCAAGTGTGAAAGTAAAGGGACTCCTGACTTTACATTGAAAGTCAATGGGGACGGATCCGTTTGCAATTGCACCATATTGTGTCAACGTCAAACGGATCCGTCCCCATTGACTTGCATTGTAATTCAGAACGGATCCATTTGGCTCTGCACGGCCAGGCGGACACCAAAACGACTTTTTTTTCATGTCCGTGGATCCTCCAAAAAGCAAGGAAGACCCACGGACGAAAAAACGGTCACGGATCACGGACCCACGGACCCCGTTTTTGCGGACCGTGAAAAAAAACTGTCGTGTGCATGAGGCCTTACACTGAGTAAAGAGAGACTTCTTTTAAGGCTAGTTTTACACTAGCGGCAGGGGAGTCCGGCAGGCTCTTCCGGTGGGTGAACAGCCTGTCGGATCAGTCCTGCCGCTAGTTCACGTGTGCCCTCGGACTGCCGCTCCGTCCCCATTGACTATAATGGGGGCAGGGGCGGAGTTCAGGCGGCAGCACACGGCGCGAGGCGGCCGGACTAAAAGTATGACATGCAGTACTTTTAGTCCGGCTGCCTCTTGCCGTGCGCTGCCGTGCTGCCGCCAGAACTCCGCCCCCCATTATAGTCAATGGGGACGGAGCGGTAGTCCGGGGGCACAAGTGAACTAAAGGCAGGACGGATCCGACCGGCTGTTCACCCACCGGAACAGCCTGCCGAACTCTCCTGCCACTAATGTGAAAGTACCCTTAGCCTCATTCACACGTCAGTGTTTTGGTCAGTGTTTTGGTCAATGATTGTGAGCCAAAACCGGGACTGGAGCCTCCAGAGACATAAGGTATAAGGGAAAGATCTGCTCCTGTTCCGTGTTTAGAGCCGCACCTGGTTTCGGCTCAAAATCACTCATGGAAATCACTGACCGAACACTGATGTGTGAATGAGGCATTACTTTTGGCCTGAGTCATTAAATCACCTTTCCACTGCACCAATCCCCAAGGGAATAAAGCCATGAGGGACTACACGATGACACAACATCTCATCAGGGCCACCTCCACTCCCATTCTCTGCACCAGCTCCTCATGGGCCCGCTGCAGAAATATTACTATAAGGCATAAGCTTATTTTGTATCTGATATAAAAATGTGTATGAAATCTGAGATACACATAGGCAAAGTATGGCTCAACTGAGTTCAATGAGTGCTGTATTTTATGTCTACATGTCTCAGAGCTGATATTTGGGGTGTGCATGAGGCTTTAACCACAGTCTTATGTAAAACACTGATTGTAAAGCCGTATTTTTCCATTCCACACCATCAGCCCTCTCCTGTAGTGCAATGTACCCCTGGCGTCACTTGTTGCATGGTCTATTGGATGTTATATGTAAGTAGACACTCTTCCCAAGAAGCATTTCTCCATACCTATGGCAGCACATGGAGGCTGTATAAGCTCTATAAGCTCTGTACATATAGCTTTGGCAGTGCAAGGGGTCTAATATTATGACTTACAGATGTTCTTTCTCAGCTTTCCTCTTGACTTGACATTCAGTATCCCAAGATGAGTGGCACAACTCTGAAAAAAAGAAAAAGATTTTGCGGTACTCTGTCAGGAGATGTGTACTCTTTATTTGTCTGTGTGGCCACCTAGTGGCATTGATGTGAATTGCAGCCTTTCAAGCATTGGCGTACATAGAGAAGTAAGGGCCCCATAGCAATGATCAAACCAGGCCCCCTACACAGGACAGAAGGGTTTTTGCCTAAGCCCTTTTCATTGACCCTTGGGCCATTTTTCCACTGCTTCATTTGCTAAAAGTTGTTCCTTTAGAGGGTAGAGTCCTGACCAATTTTTCACCTCCAGTAGAAGAGGAGATAATCCCAACTGGGCCCCCTCTTGTCCTGGGCCCCATAGCAGTCGCATGGTCTGCCGCTATGGTAGTTACGCCCCTGCTTTCAAGGATTTTGCTCGGATGTGGTGATTTAGAATTGAATTTGTATTGTGAGTAGAGTTGAGCGAACACCTGGATGTTCGGGTTCGAGAAGTTCGGCCGAACATCCCGGAAATGTTCGGGTTCGGGATCCGAACCCGATCCGAACTTCGTCCCGAACCCGAACCCCATTGAAGTCAATGGGGACCCGAACTTTTCGGCACTAAAAAGGCTGTAAAACAGCCCAGGAAAGAGCTAGAGGGCTGCAAAAGGCAGCAACATGTAGGTAAATCCCCTGCAAACAAATGTGGATAGGGAAATTAATTAAAATAAAAATTAAATAAATAAAAATTAACCAAAATCAATTGGAGAGAGGTCCCATAGCAGAGAATCTGGCTTCACGTCACCCACCACTGTAAGAGTCCATTTTCATAAATTTAGGCCCAGCACCCAGGCAGAGGAGAGAGGTCCCGTAACAGACAATCTGGCTTCATGTCAGCAGAGAATTAGTCTGCATGTCATAGCAGAGAATGAGGCTTCACGTCAGCCACCACTGCAACAGTCCATTGGCATATATTTAGGCCCAGCACCCAGGCAGAGGAGGGAGGTCCCGTAACAGAGAATCTGTCTTCATGTCAGCAGAGAATTAGTCTGCATGTCATAGCAGAGAATGAGGCTTCACGTCAGCCACCACTGCAACAGTCCATTGGCATATATTTAGGCCCAGCACACACACAGGCAGAGGAGAGAGGTCCCGTAACAGAGAATCTGGCTTCATGTCAGCAGAGAATCAGTCTGCATGTCATAGCAGAGAATGAGGCTTCACGTCAGCCACCACTGCAACAGTCCATTGGCATATATTTAGGCCCAGCACACACACAGGCAGAGGAGAGAGGTCCCGTAACAGAGAATCTGGCTTCATGTCAGCAGAGAATCAGTCTGCATGTCATAGCAGAGAATGAGGCTTCACGTCAGCCACCACTGCAACAGTCCATTGTCATAAATTTAGGCCCAGCACTAGTGTTGAGCGGCATGTCCCATATTCGAATTCGCGAAATTTTGTGAATATTCGAAAGAATATTCGTAAAATATTCGCGATTATTCAAATTCGTTATTATTTCGCATATGCGATAATTCGAATTTTCGCATCGCATAATACATATGCTATGCAAAATTCACATGTGCGCTAATGAAATCGCCTTACGAAGATTCGCAACTCAATTCAATCACTAATGTATGAATGCAATGCCCTTTGCCTCTGTTCTGGGACAAGTGTAGATATTCGCATGTGCGCTAATAAAATCGCCTTACGAAGATTCGCAACTCAATTCACTAATGTATGAATGCAAAGCCCTTTGCCTCTGTTCTGGGACGTGCCGATATTCGCATGTGCGCTAATAAAATCGCCTTACGAAGATTCGCGCCTCAATCACTTTCTAGGCAATGTGAGTAAGATCTGAGCTGTTGGACCTTTGGGAAACAATCAATTATATGTGTACTGTAATTTTGTGGGGGGGGGGAAAAAAAACAAAAACGAATATTCGTTTTTACGAATATATAGCACTATATTCGAAATATTCGCGAAATCGCGAAGTTGCGATATTCGCGAAAAAAATTTGCTTTTCGAATATTCGCGCTCAACACTACCCAGCACCCAGGCAGAGGAGAGAGGTCCCGTAACAGAGAATCTGGCTTCATGTCAGCAGAGAATCAGTCTGCATGTCATAGCAGAGAATGAGGCTTCACGTCAGCCACCACTGCAACAGTCCATTGGCATATATTTAGGCCCAGCACACACACAGGCAGAGGAGAGAGGTCCAGTAACAGAGAATCTGGCTTCATGTCAGCAGAGAATCAGTCTGCATGTCATAGCAGAGAATGAGGCTTCACGTCAGCCACCACTGCAACAGTCCATTGGCATATATTTAGGCCCAGCACACAGGCAGAGGAGGGAGGTCCCGTAACAGAGAATCTGTCTTCGTGTCAGCAGAGAATCAGTCTGCATGTCATAGCAGAGAATGAGGCTTCACGTCAGCCACCACTGCAACAGTCCATTGGCATATATTTAGGCCCAGCACACAGGCAGAGGAGGGAGGTCCCGTAACAGAGAATCTGGCTTCATGTCAGCAGAGAATCAGTCTGCATGTCATAGCAGAGAATGAGGCTTCACGTCAGCCACCACTGCAACAGTCCATTGGCATATATTTAGGCCCAGCACACACACAGGCAGAGGAGAGAGGTCCAGTAACAGAGAATCTGGCTTCATGTCAGCAGAGAATCAGTCTGCATGTCATAGCAGAGAATGAGGCTTCACGTCAGCCACCACTGCAACAGTCCATTGGCATATATTTAGGCCCAGCACACAGGCAGAGGAGGGAGGTCCCGTAACAGAGAATCTGTCTTCGTGTCAGCAGAGAATCAGTCTGCATGTCATAGCAGAGAATGAGGCTTCACGTCAGCCATCACTGCAACAGTCCATTGGCATATATTTAGGCCCAGCACACACACAGGCAGAGGAGAGAGGTCCCGTAACAGAGAATCTGTCTTCATGTCAGCAGAGAATTAGTCTGCATGTCATAGCAGAGAATGAGGCTTCACGTCAGCCACCACTGCAACAGTCCATTGGCATATATTTAGGCCCAGCACCCAGGCAGAGGAGGGAGGTCCCGTAACAGAGAATCTGTCTTCATGTCAGCAGAGAATCAGTCTGCATGTCATAGCAGAGAATCAGGCTTCACGTCAGCCACCACTGCAACAGTCCATTGGCATATATTTAGGCCCAGCACACACACAGGCAGAGGAGAGAGGTCCCGTAACAGAGAATCTGGCTTCATGTCAGCAGAGAATCAGTCTGCATGTCATAGCAGAGAATGAGGCTTCACGTCAGCCACCACTGCAACAGTCCATTGGCATATATTTAGGCCCAGCACACAGGCAGAGGAGGGAGGTCCCGTAACAGAGAATCTGTCTTCGTGTCAGCAGAGAATCAGTCTGCATGTCATAGCAGAGAATGAGGCTTCACGTCAGCCACCACTGCAACAGTCCATTGGCATATATTTAGGCCCAGCACACACACAGGCAGAGGAGAGAGGTCCCGTAACAGAGAATCTGTCTTCATGTCAGCAGAGAATTAGTCTGCATGTCATAGCAGAGAATGAGGCTTCACGTCAGCCACCACTGCAACAGTCCATTGGCATATATTTAGGCCCAGCACCCAGGCAGAGGAGGGAGGTCCCGTAACAGAGAATCTGTCTTCATGTCAGCAGAGAATCAGTCTGCATGTCATAGCAGAGAATGAGGCTTCACGTCAGCCACCACTGCAACAGTCCATTGGCATATATTTAGGCCCAGCACACACACAGGCAGAGGAGAGAGGTCCCGTAACAGAGAATCTGGCTTCATGTCAGCAGAGAATCAGTCTGCATGTCATAGCAGAGAATGAGGCTTCACGTCAGCCACCACTGCAACAGTCCATTGGCATATATTTAGGCCCAGCACACACACAGGCAGAGGAGAGAGGTCCCGTAACAGAGAATCTGGCTTCATGTCAGCAGAGAATCAGTCTGCATGTCATAGCAGAGAATGAGGCTTCACGTCAGCCACCACTGCAACAGTCCATTGGCATATATTTAGGCCCAGCACACACACAGGCAGAGGAGAGAGGTCCCGTAACAGAGAATCTGGCTTCATGTCAGCAGAGAATCAGTCTGCATGTCATAGCAGAGAATGAGGCTTCACGTCAGCCACCACTGCAACAGTCCATTGGCATATATTTAGGCCCAGCACACACACAGGCAGAGGAGAGAGGTCCCGTAACAGAGGATCTGGCTTCATGTCAGCAGAGAATCAGTCTGCATGTCATAGCAGAGAATCAGGCTTCACGTCAGCCACCACTGCAACAGTCCATTGTCATAAATTTAGGCCCAGCACCCAGGCAGAGGAGAGAGGTCCCGTAACAGACAATCTGGCTTCATGTCAGCAGAGAATTAGTCTGCATGTCATAGCAGAGAATGAGGCTTCACGTCAGCCACCACTGCAACAGTCCATTGGCATATATTTAGGCCTAGCACACAGGCAGAGCAGAGAGGTCCCGTAACAGACGATCTGGCTTCATGTCAGCAGAGAATCAGTCTGCATGTCATAGCAGAGAATGAGGCTTCACGTCACCCACCACTGCAACAGTCCATTGGCATATATTTAGGCCTAGCACACAGGCAGAGCAGAGAGGTCCCGTAACAGACAATCTGGCTTCATGACAGCAGAGAATCAGTCTGCATGTCATAGCAGAGAATGAGGCTTCACGTCACCCACCACTGCAACAGTCCATTGGCATATATTTAGGCCTAGCACACAGGCAGAGCAGAGAGGTCCCGTAACAGACAATCTGGCTTCATGACAGCAGAGAATCAGTCTGCATGTCATAGCAGAGAATGAGGCTTCACGTCACCCACCACTGCAACAGTCCATTGGCATATATTTAGGCCTAGCACACAGGCAGAGCAGAGAGGTCCCGTAACAGACGATCTGGCTTCATGTCAGCAGAGAATCAGTCTGCATGTCATAGCAGAGAATGAGGCTTCACGCCACCCACCACTGCAACAGTCCATTGGCATATATTTAGGCCTAGCACACAGGCAGAGCAGAGAGGTCCCGTAACAGACAATCTGGCTTCATGTCAGCAGAGAATCAGTCTGCATGTCATAGCAGAGAATCAGGCTTCACGTCAGCCACCACTGCAACAGTCCATTGTCATAAATTTAGGCCCAGCACCCAGGCAGAGGAGAGAGGTCCCGTAACAGACAATCTGGCTTCATGTCAGCAGAGAATTAGTCTGCATGTCATAGCAGAGAATCAGGCTTCATGTCAGCCACCACTGCAACAGTCCATTGGCATATATTTAGGCCTAGCACACAGGCAGAGGAGAGGTTCATTCAACTTTGGGTAGCCTCGCAATATAATGGTAAAATGAAAATAAAAATAGGATTGAATGAGGAAGTGCCCTGGAGTCCAATAATATATGGTTATGGGGAGGTAGTTAATGTCTAATCTGGACAAGGGACGGACAGGTCCTGTGGGATCCATGCCTGGTTCATTTTTATGAACGTCAGCTTGTCCACATTGGCTGTAGACAGGCGGCTGCGTTTGTCTGTAATGACGCCCCCTGCCGTGCTGAATACACGTTCAGACAAAACGCTGGCTGCCGGGCAGGCCAGCACCTCCAAGGCATAAAAGGCTAGCTCTGGCCACGTGGACAATTTAGAGACCCAGAAGTTGAATGGGGCCGAACCATCAGTCAGTACGTGGAGGGGTGTGCACACGTACTGTTCCACCATGTTAGTGAAATGTTGCCTCCTGCTAACACGTTGCGTATCAGGTGGTGGTGCAGTTAGCTGTGGCGTGTTGACAAAAGTTTTCCACATCTCTGCCATGCTAACCCTGCCCTCAGAGGAGCTGGCCGTGACACAGCTGCCTTGGCGACCTCTTGCTCCTCCTCTGCCTTGGCCTTGGGCTTCCACTTGTTCCCCTGTGACATTTGGGAATGCTCTCAGTAGCGCGTCTACCAACGTGCGCTTGTACTCGTGCATCTTCCTATCACGCTCCAGTGCAGGAAGTAAGGTGGGCACATTGTCTTTGTAGCGTGGATCCAGCAGGGTGGCAACCCAGTAGTCCGCACAGGTTAAAATGTGGGCAACTCTGCTGTCGTTGCGCAGGCACTGCAGCATGTAGTCGCTCATGTGTGCCAGGCTGCCCAGGGATAAGGACAAGCTGTCCTCTGTGGGAGGCGTATCGTCATCGTCCTGCCTTTCCCCCCAGCCACGCACCAGTGATGGACCCGAGCTGCGATGGGTGCCACCCCGCTGTGACCATGCTTCATCCTCATCCTCATCCTCCTCCACCTCCTCCTCATCCTCGTCCTCCTCGTCCTCCAGTAGTGGGCCCTGGCTGGCCACATTTGTACCTGGCCTCTGCTGTTGCCAAAAACCTCCCTCTGAGTCACTTCGAAGAGACTGGCCTGAAAGTGCTAAAAATGACCCCTCTTCCTCCTCCTCCTCCTCCTCCTCCTGGGCCACCTCCTCTTCCATCATCGCCCTAAGTGTTTTCTCAAGGAGACATAGAAGTGGTATTGTAACGCTGATAACGGTGTCATCGCCACTGGCCATGTTGGTGGAGTACTCGAAACAGCGCAACAGGGCACACAGGTCTCGCATGGAGGCCCAGTCATTGGTGGTGAAGTGGTGCTGTTCTGTAGTGCGACTGACCCGTGCGTGCTGCAGCTGAAACTCCACTATGGCCTGCTGCTGCTCGCACAGTCTGTCCAGCATGTGCAAGGTGGAGTTCCACCTGGTGGGCACGTCGCATATGAGGCGGTGAGCGGGAAGGCCGAAGTTACGCTGTAGCGCAGACAGGCGAGCAGCAGCAGGATGTGAACGCCGGAAGCGCGAACAGACGGCCCGCACTTTATGCAGCAGCTCTGACATGTCGGGGTAGTTGTGAATGAACTTCTGCACCACCAAATTCAGCACATGCGCCAAGCAAGGGATGTGCGTCAAATTGGCTAGTCCCAGAGCTGCAACGAGATTTCGCCCATTATCACACACCACCAGGCCGGGCTTGAGGCTCACCGGCAGCAACCACTCGTCGGTCTGTTGTTCTATACCCCGCCACAACTCCTGTGCGGTGTGGGGCCTGTCCCCCAAACATATGAGTTTCAGAATGGCCTGCTGACGTTTACCCCGGGCTGTGCTGAAGTTGGTGGTGAAGGTGTGTGGCTGACTGGATGAGCAGGTGGAAGAAGAGGAGGAGGAAGCCGAGAAGGAGGAGGTGGCAACAGGAGGCAAAGAATGTTGCCCTGCGATCCTTGGCGGCGGAAGGACGTGCGCCAAACAGCTCTCCGCCTGGGGCCCAGCTGCCACTACATTTACCCAGTGTGCAGTTAGGGAGATATAGCGTCCCTGGCCGTGCTTACTGGTCCACGTATCTGTGGTTAGGTGGACCTTGCCACAGATGGCGTTGCGCAGTGCACACTTGATTTTATCGGATACTTGGTTGTGCAGGGAAGGCACGGCTCTCTTGGAGAAGTAGTGCCGGCTGGGAACAACATACTGTGGGACAGCAAGCGACATGAGCTGTTTGAAGCTGTCTGTGTCCACCAGCCTAAATGACAGCATTTCATAGGCCAGTAGTTTAGAAATGCTGGCATTCAGGGCCAGGGATCGAGGGTGGCTAGGTGGGAATTTACGCTTTCTATCAAATGTTTGTGAGATGGAGAGCTGAACGCTGGCGTGTGACATGGTTGAGACGCTTGGTGACGGAGGTGGTGGTGGTGGTGTTGGTGGTACATCCCCTGTTTGCTGGGCGGCAGGTGCCAACGTTCCTCCAGAGGCGGAGGAAGAGGCCGAGGCGGCAGCAGCAGAATAGGCCGAGGCGGCAGCAGCAGAAGAGGTAGCAGGGGGAGCCTGAGTGACTTCCTTGGTTTTAAGGTGTTTACTCCACTGCAGTTCATGCTTTGCATGCAGGTGCCTGGTCATGCAGGTTGTGCTCAGGTTCAGAACGTTAATGCCTCGCTTCAGGCTCTGATGGCACAGCGTGCAAACCACTCGGGTCTTGTCGTCAGCACATTGTTTGAAGAAGTGCCATGCCAGGGAACTCCTTGAAGCTGCCTTTGGGGTGCTCGGTCCCAGATGGCGGCGGTCAGTAGCAGGCGGAGTCTCTTGGCGGCGGGTGTTCTGCTTTTGCCCACTGCTCCCTCTTTTGCTACGCTGTTGGCTCGGTCTCACCACTGCCTCTTCCTCCGAACTGTGAAAGTCAGTGGCACGACCTTCATTCCATGTGGGGTCTAGGACCTCATCGTCCCCTGCATCGTCTTCCACCCAGTCTTGATCCCTGACCTCCTGTTCAGTCTGCACACTGCAGAAAGACGCAGCAGTTGGCACCTGTGTTTCGTCATCATCAGAGACATGCTGAGGTGGTATTCCCATGTCCTCATCATCAGGAAACATAAGTGGTTGTGCGTCAGTGCATTCTATGTCTTTCACCGCTGGGGAAGGGCTAGGTGGATGCCCTTGGGAAACCCTGCCAGCGGAGTCTTCAAACAGCATAAGAGACTGCTGCATAACTTGAGGCTGAGACAGTTTCCCTGGTATGCATGGGGGTGATGTGACAGACTGATGGGGTTGGTTTTCAGGCGCCATCTGTGCGCTTTCTGCAGAAGACTGGGTGGGAGATAATGTGAACGTGCTGGATCCACTGTCGGCCACCCAATTGACTAATGCCTGTACCTGCTCAGGCCTTACCATCCTTAGAACGGCATTGGGCCCCACCATATATCGCTGTAAATTCTGGCGGCTACTGGGACCTGAGGTAGTTGGTACACTAGGACGTGTGGATGTGGCAGAACGGCCACGTCCTCTCCCAGCACCAGAGGGTCCACTAACACCACCACGACCATGTCCACGTCCGCGTCCCTTACTAGATGTTTTTCTCATTGTTATGGTTCACCACAACAACAAATATATTATTTGGCCCAATGTATTGTATTCAAATTCAGCGGGATATAAATTTGAGGCCTAGTATTTAGGCGCTGGGTGACCGGTATGGATTTAGTGACAGAATTAGACTTGGAAATGCACAGTAGCGTGTGTGTGAAGTTATTCTGAATGACCCAATGTGCACCTTGAATATTATATACCCTTTTAGGGATAGATTTCAAATAGCTCTGATATAGCAGAAACCACTAAATTATGAAATTGCTAAATTGGGAATTGTATTTCAACCCAGAACAAGAAATGTGCTTGAACGGACACTAAATAACTCGCCCAGCTACAGCACTAAGGACAGATTTAGCGGGATATAAATTTGAGGCCTAGTATTTAGGCGCTGGGTGACCGGTATGGATTTAGTGACAGAATTAGACTGGGATATGGCCAAAAAATAAACAGACTATTGCTGGTTAAATGCACTTGGTGTGACAGCTTCACCCTGATGTAGGCTTTAGCCAAAAAACAACCACACCATTGAGGGTTAAATGCACTTGGTGACAGGCGCAGCTTGCCCCTGATTTAGTATATGGCCAAAAAATGAACAGACTATTGCTGGTTAAATGCACTTGGTGTGACAGCTTCACCCTGATGTAGGCTTTAGCCAAAAAACAACCACACCATTGAGGGTTAAATGCACTTGGTCGCAGCTTGTGCTGGCGCACCACAAGACACAAAATGGCCGCCGATCACCCCAGAAAAATGTGACTGACAAACGGTCTGTGCAGCCTAAAAACAGTGAGCAATTGAGGATCAGCAGCTCAATGATCCACAGCTGCAGATCGATCAGTTAATCAAGTCCTTTGGAGGAGTTAATCTGCCTAATCTCGCCCTACTGTCGCAGCCGCAACCTCTCCCTACGCTAATCAGAGCAGAGTGACGGGCGGCGCTATGTGACTCCAGCTTAAATAGAGGCTGGGTCACATGGTGCTCTGGCCAATCACAGCCATGCCAATAGTAGGCATGGCTGTGATGGCCTCTTGGGGCAAGTAGTATGACGCTTGTTGATTGGCTGCTTTGCAGCCTTTCAAAAAGTGCCAAGAAAGCGTCACAAAAGCGCGAAGAAAGCGACGAACACCGAACCCGAACCCGGACTTTTACGAAAATGTCCGGGTTCGGGTCCGTGTCACGGACACCCCAAAATTCGGTACGAACCCGAACTATACAGTTCGAGTTCGCTCATCCCTAATTGTGAGTAATTGGCCCTCAGGATTATTATTTTCTTTTTATCTAATTTACTTACCAGTTTTGCTCGCTGATCTGTAATCTCACAGGTCTCTCCGATACTGGGTTTTCCTGCTTCCTGTGACATGGTGGCACAGGTTCCAGTATTAACTAGATGAATAACAGACACAATAGACTCATGTTAGTAAACTTATTTATTTTTATTAATGGAAAGATATAAGCCACAATGTTTATTATTTCCTTATAAATAAATAAAATTACCATAACTAGATAACTAAATACATACAACAAATGAACATGTCTACGCAATTAAATTGAGTGACTTACCCCATAATAAACATTGCGACGAGTTAAATAATTCGATGGGGGGAGGGAACAGTTTGTTTTCTGTTATGTTCTGTTATGTTCCTCTTTTTTTATAGGTATCCCCAGCCATGACCGTTAGGCTGACATCCAATCATGGCGAAGATGTTGTCACTCGCTGCTGCCAGAAGTTTCCTTGAATGACATCTATCACCAGGTAAAGATAACTTTATTACTATGTACAAATACAATAAATAGAACCATGGCACCGTGTGTTCCCTTCATTGTATTTCCCAATGAATTAAGGCCCTTACATTGTGTTCAAGCTCTCTGGTCTTCTCTTCCGGTTTGAAGAGTGAATGGCACATCACTTGGAATGACTTGTTGAGGCGCTTGTTAGATGCAGTGGGAGGAGGCAGGCTTGTGGCCATTCTAGCGATGGGTGAGTGCAGTGTGTGGGAGTTAAGTGCAGTGGGAGCGGGCAGACTTGTGGTCATTCTAGAGATAGGTGAGTGCAGTGCGTGGGACTTAGGTGCAGTGGGAGGGGGCAGGCTTGTGGCCATTCTAGCGATGGGTGAGTGCAGTGTGTGGAAGTTAGGTGCAGGGGGAGGGGGCAGGCTTGTGGCCATTCTAGCAATGGGTGAGTGCAGTGCACGGGAGTTAGGTGCAGTGGGAGGGGGCAGGCTTGTGGCCATTCTAGCAATGGGTGAGTGCAGTGTGTGGGAGTTAGGTGCAGTGGGAGGGGGCAGACTTGTGGCCATTCTAGCAATGGGTGAGTGCAGTGCACGGGAGTTAGGTGCAGTGGGAGGGGGCAGGCTTGTGGCCATTCTAGCGATGGGTGAGTGCAGTGCACGGGAGTTAGGTGCAGTGGGAGGGGGCAGGCTTGTGGCCATTCTAGCGATGGGTGAGTGCAGTGCACGGGAGTTAGGTGCAGTGGGAGGGGGCAGGCTTGTGGCCATTCTAGCGATGGGTAAGTGCAGTGCGTGGGATTTGGTTGCAGTGGGAGGGGGCAGACTTGTGGCCATTCTAGCAATGGGTGAGTGCAGTGCACGGGAGTTAGGTGCAGTGGGAGGGGGCAGGCTTGTGGCCATTCTAGCGATGGGTGAGTGCAGTGCGCTGTAGGTCAGGCACTGGAAATAACAGTGCAGGAAGAGAAGGAGGCAAACAATCCTGGCATGGTGAGGATTAGCGGAATAATCACCTGAGCTTTAATAATGCAAAAAAGTGATCTGGAGGGTATTGTGGACAGGTATTGTTAGGAATAGTGTTTAGGAGAGCTGGATTTGATCCTAGAGAATTCCTTTAAAGAAACATCAGGAAAGTTAAGGATGACAAACTCAGCTCAATTTGACTAATTCAGTCTAACTACATCTGTGGTTTAAGAAAATTTTAATTAAGCTTTTGTTTACCTTAAAGAGGTAAATTTATTCAATGTGACTTGGTATTTTTTTGAGGATCCATTGTAATAATGCCTATCCTTGTCCGCAAAACGGACAAGAATAGGACATGCTCTATTTTTTTGCAGGGCAACGGAACGGACTTACTGATGCAGATAGTACACGGTGTGCTGTGATGGGTCCGCATCCTATCCGCAAAAAAAACGGAACGGACACAGAAACAAAATACGTTCGTGTGCATGTAGCCTTACTTTTATGGTGTGTGATGTGAAGTAGCTAAGCTGGTGTAAATCTGTCCAGTTACGCGCATGCCAGATGAAGTGGTGTTCATTACAAGTACAACATTGAGATCCTCTTGCACTCGTTCTAGAAGCTTTCCTCATTGAGAAAAAGTGAAGATCAAATGCAGAGCGAAAACGGCAGAAGGTTCTTTTGATGTGAACTGCAGCCTGCTGAGGGTTTGGCTGGCATGGTGCAAACGGAGGTTCTATGTTTCTAACAGCAAAGTGTTAAATAAATAAAAATCTGTGTACCATTAGTCAGTAGATAGATAAGATAAAACCTGAGAGTCCTCATCATTGATACCTTTTAATTGCTAACTGAATGGATAATGAGAAATACAGAGGTGGCAGAACTAAAAGGAACTGTGATAACATGTCACAGTGGTATCTCGTGACAGAAGCCACTGAAAGACATTGAAAATTCAATTAACATTTTCTTGTCATTGTTTAACACGTTAACCATGACCTTTAGCTCTGCTACATCTGCAGCAAGGTCTCTTCATCAGGGAATTTAAGGAGTCACATATTATAAGGCCTCTTGCACACAAACGTATTTTTCTTCCCTTTCTGTCGTGTTTTTTTACAGGTCCATGTACAGAATCATTCTTTTCAATGGGGAGTAAAAAAAAAAAGGATGCAACACGGACATCACGCCAATGTCATCCTTTTTTTTTTTTGCTGACCCTAAAATACAAACGGTCGTGTGCATAAGCCCTAAGACGTAGGAACAGAGTGGTGAATGAGAAGTGTGATAAAAAGCAGAACAATATGATGTAGGGAATTAAAGGGGTTTGCGTGTTGATATCACTAGGATATGCCATCAATGTCAGATAGGTGACCCATTCCTTATCTCCGGGACCCACTCCTATTTCCGGAATGGGCCACTAAGTGAAAAGAGAGTAGATATGTGCAACCACCCTCTGTTTACCACTATGGGAGTTCCAAAAATAGCCAAGTACTGGCTTGGGTATTGCTGGCAGTGAATGAATAGATGGCCATGTAATTGCGGTGTGGTACCCTCTCCATTTACTGCTCGCTTAGTTATTTTCGGAACTCCCATTGCAGTGAAGGGAGAGCACACCGTGCACATGCACTTCAGGAGAACATTGTGGAAACAGGAGCCGGTCACAGCAATATGCCATCAATGTCCGAGATGGGAATACCACTTTATATCTCTGCTCTTTCTGAGTTCAGTTGTACACAGGTGAGGTATTATCAGTGACTGACAGCTATCTCTGTATACACACACAATGCTATCACTGATAAACATGTCCCCTGTGTACAACTGAGCTCAGAAAAAGCTGAGTTTTAAATGTATAAAAGGTTTATTGAATCTTTTCCCACAAAACCATATATCAATGTGCTCCGCTCCCACTGCTCTATAACATGCTGCCTGCAGATTACACTGCATTTTGTGATGACAGATCCTTTTTAATTGACATAAATCCAAGCGATACATTAATTCCAGTTCCGAGTGTGTTAAAGGTTGATCTAAATTTGTATTCCCAGACTCCCCTGTCTCTCTGGGATTTAAAATGACCTTTTAATACTAAAAGTTTCATGTTTCGGATGTCGTAGAAGGGCTAAAAAAATGTTTGGCACAGGTAGATCTGTCCTGTTTTCTTTTATTGTTGACAATGGTTTGTACTTAGTTTTTGCCCTGTTTGACCTACATAAAGATCCCCAGTAGCACATTTGGTACATATTATTAAAGGGAAGCTGTCACCGGGATTTTGTGTATAGAGCTGAGGACATGAGTTGCTAGATGGCCGCTAGCACATCCGCAATACCGAGTCCCCATAGCTCTGTGTGCTTTTATTGTGTAAAAAAAACTATTTGATACATATTTAAAATAATCTGAAATAAATCCTGTCCCTGAGATGAGTCGGGGACAGGACTCATCTCAGGTTAATTTGCATATGCATCAAATCTGTTATTTTACACAATAAAAGCACACAGAGCTATGGGGACTGGATATTGCGGATGTGCTAGCGGCCATCTAGCAACCCATGTCCTCAGCTCTATAGACAAAACCTCGGTGATAGGTTCCCTTTAAGTAGAGCTCATCTGGTGTGGTATAGGTGAAGGTATCTTGTAATTCTGATTTGCGTTAGGAATGAACATTTAAACTAATTAACTAACACCAAGAAGAACAAGCCGTAAGGTCATGTAAATCGAGGATAGAAATACCAGGTGTCTCACCGAGCACAATGGAGGAAATACATGTAAAAACAGATTGGAAGTAAAGTTTTTGGGCCACAGGAAACCTCAAAAATCTGATCAAGTCGTGAGGGGTGATTGTGCCAGTTATCGCCATCTCAAACTGAGAGGGACAGAATCATTAAACTGAGAGACCTTGCTTTGTCACTTGCTACACGCCTAGGCCGAGATGCCTGTACAATGTTCTGTATCCTAGTGGTTGGGAGAACAACAATGAACTGGAATGACAGCAAAAGGCACATAGAGATGAACCTCTGCTCAGATGGATTGTCTAATTTGAAGAATGACGTGTAGTGGTCTGTTCTGAACTACAAATGATATTGGATGCCACATCCCAAACCTAGGGTGGCTAACAGTGACTACACAATCCATCAGAAGGCCTTTGCACTACATTGGGCTACGAGCCAGACGTTCAGCTACAGGTGTTCCATTGACCTTACTGCCTTTAAAGGCTATCATGGTGCACAGCAAGACGCCAATAGAAGCTGGAATAGAGGTCTATCCTCTTCAGCAATTTTTTCTGCTTTTGTCTAGAATGATATAGTATCAGAGATTGTTGTGGAGACCAGGTAGGCAACACCACAAGGGAATGTCACACTGCTCCTACTCCGTGAAATATAGTGTGGGGTTGTATAATGCATGATAGCTGGACCCCTCTAGTTTTCAGTTCAGGTACAATAACAGCTCGGCATTACATTGCTTTTGTCATGGAACCAGCCATGGTACAGCCATGTCTCCAAAGTGTTGCAAGAGCCATATTTTAACAGGCCAACACCAGGCTGCATGTTGAGAGCACCTGCATGGCCTAAACGTGCTACTATGGCCTGCAGCATCTCCAAACTTGTCTGCCACTGAGCATATCTGGGACATCATTGGTTGGCAATTGCAAAAGGAGCTGCCAGCAAGAGCATGCATCATGGCAGAACATTCCTCAGTGTGTGCCACTCATTCTCAATACTGAATAAATCAAGATGTTTTGAATATTTTGTTGTCTCGGACGTTCCCGCTACAGGTGGAAGGAGATCGGTGAGACTGGCAACACGTGGTTTGATCTGACATGTTTTCTGTTTGGATCAAATGACGTCGTTTCTGGTGCTTGCCACACCTTTTCCCAGGTGTGTATATATTGTATCCTGCCTGTTGTGCCCCCTTATGTAGTGTCTTCTACCTGTTATATCCCCCTGTATATTGTGTATCCTACCGCCTCTGGCCCCATTTACAGTTTCTGCTTGCCGTGCCCCTGTATATAGTGTCTTCTGCCTGTTGTACCTACTTCCTGCTGGATTCCCCTTTATATATTGTCTCCTGCCTTCTGTGGCCCCTTGAATATAGTGTCTCCTGCCTGCTGATCATTCTGTATATATTGTCTCCTATCTGCTGTGCTCCCTTGAATATAATATCTCTTACCTCCTGTGTCCCCTTGCAAACGTTGCAGATTGGTGCCGGGGAGAGGAGGTGGTTGGTGGTTGTTCCCTTACTAAGTTGTCCATAAGACACTTGTGTGATGTCCTGGCTGTGTGCTTATGCAACACGCCAGACCTGCAGGGTATAGACGAAGTGAGGTCACAGTTATGGGCAATCGAGGGTACTCACTATATTTGCGGAACCCTGGGCAGGCGCGTGGCAGTGAAGGAGAGGTAGACACAGTTCCTCTGGGGCACGCTCTGTAGATAGGGACCAGGCCTGATGGTAGTTGAGGTGCCCTGGATGTTACAGGTATTTTGTGTGCCTGGGGCAAGGTCCCTGGGGTATTCGTGACGCCAGTGCCTTTGGACGGTGGCACGCCGGTTGGTGGTTGGAATGATGAAGGTACACAAGTATATAGTGAACCAAAGCGCAACTTTACTGAACAATCCAACTTTGTACAGCAGGTGTAGCACAGTCTTGATGTTACAGTTCCACAAAAGGGGCTTATTCACAAATATGGCAGGCAATAGTCATGCAAGTTACACTGAGGGTAAATTCCACAAGCACTCAGCAGCAGGTTGTACTTTTACACTGTCCTTTATAGAACTCCTGCTCTGGCTTTATATCTCCCAAGGCCCGGATGCCTAAAAGGGTGGCTTATATCCTTGGTTACTTCCTTCCTCAGGTATTATACTGCTGGCTATGATTCCTAAAATCTTCTGCCTATCAGGGTCACTTCACTTACCCTGGGACGCCTCCTCTTATCAGGTAAATAACTGTAAGTTTCTCCCAGGAGGTTGGAGCCTACAACTGGGGTGCCTCTACTGAGCTGATCCTAGCTTCAGGAGCTTCAGGTGGACGAGCTGACTCCTCTAGTCCCCTGGAATGAACTAACACTTCCCTGTCTGGGCCTTCCTATATGTAACTAGGGCTCTCCAGCTCCCTCTAACGTCTGGGAGGCTAAACTACACCCTGACAGGCCTGACACCCAGATAATACAGGGAAAAACATGCACATGACATTTAATGCAATGCAACACATTAACCTGTGCAGTGCCCACCTTTACCTGGTGGGACACTACACTTAGGGTCGTTGCCTTATTGGATGGTGAACCTTCGGACCAGTCTGAGCTCTGGAGCACTTGGGATCAAGTTTTCATTAAGAATACTGTATCTCTGTACTTTACTCCTTCAAACTTTTCCTCGACCCTTACCAGTCTCCCTGTCCCAGCCGCCGAAAAGCACCTCCATATCATGATACTGCCACCACTATGCTTAACTGTAGGGAGGATATTGGGCAGGTCATGAGCAGTGCCTTATTTCCTCCAAACATTAAGTTTAGAATTGAGGTGAAAAGTTCAATCTTGGTATCATCAGACCTAAGAATTTTGTTTCTCACAGTCTGAGTGTCCTTAGGTGCTTTTTTTGCAAACTCCAGATTATTATTATTTATTATTAATGTCTTAATTAGTCGGGTGACAGCATGGACACCTATAGTTCGGCCACTTTCGTGTGCATGTCTAGGTTTATTCCTGTCTCCACCTCAGGAACTTGAACTTACATTTTTACAGAGACAGACAGCACTCCGACCTGCCGGCTGCCCCATTACAGCGCTACAGAGTGTCCTGATGAAGGGTCTTTCTTGTATGACCCGAAACGTTGCTTAATTATGACCGGCTGAATAATAATAAAAAATCCACTGATTTCACAAGCATAAACGGAGTGCTGTCTGTCTCTGTAAAAAATTATTATTTATTATTAAAGCTCCATTCATTCCATGGCCCTGTACATATGAAAAGGCGTGTACCTACATAATACAGACAATTGCACCAAGCATGAACAAGACCAGTTACAAACTGGTACAGAAGGAGAGAGGACCCTGCCCACAAGGTATGGAGGAAGGACATAGTAGGTGAGGGTAAATCTGGTCATAGTGGCATAGCAGCAGCTGGGTCACTGGTTGTAGGCTTGCCTGAAGAGGTGGGTTTTCAGGTTTCTTTTGAAGGATTCCACTGTAGGTGAGAATCTGATGTGTAGGGGTCGAGAGTTCCAGAGTATGGGGGTTGCACGGGAGATATCTTGGAGGCGATTGTGGGAAGAGGTGATAAGAGGAGAGCAGAGAAGGAGGGCTTGTGAGGATCAGAGATTACGTATGGGGATGTATCGGGAAAGTAGATGTATAGAGGGGACAAGTTGTAGACGGCCTTGTATGTAGTGGTTAGTATTTTAAACTGAATTCACTGGGCAATGGGGAGCCAGGAAGGGATTGGCAGAGGGAGAGGCAGAGTAGTAACAGGTGAGAGTTGGATTAGTCTGGCAGCAGAGTTGAGGATAGATTGGAGGGGTGCAAGATGTGCTAGGTGGAAGGCCACAGAGGAGGGTGTTACAGTAGTCTAGGTGGGAGATGATAAGGAGGAGTAAAGAGTAATAATTTTTTGTTTGGGCCGTTGGGAAGGTAGGCTTTCATGTATCTTTTACAGAGGAGAGGCTTCTTTTTGGCCACTCTGCCATAAATCCCAGATTGGTTTAGTGCTGCAGTGATGGTTGACCTTTCTGGAAGTTTCTCCCATCAGCACAGAGAATCTTTGGATCTCAGCCAGAGTGACCATTGGGTTCTTGGTCACCTCTCTTACCAAGGCCCTTTACCCGATTTCTTAGTTTGGTGGGGTAGCTAATGCTGGTTGTTCCAAACATTTTCCATTTAAGAATTCTGGAGGCCACTGTGCTCATAGGAAATTTCAGTGCTGCAGAATGTTTGTTTTTGTACCCTTCTCCAGATCTGTGCCTCCACACTATACTGTCTGCTCTACAGGCAGTAATTTCTGCCTCATGGCTTGGTTACTGCTCTGATATGCATTGTCAGCTGCAACACTTTAAAAACAGGCCTGTGTCTTTCCAAATCATGTCCAATCAACTGGGTTTGTCCAATCAACTGGATTTACCACAGGTGGACTCCATTCAAAGTGTAGAAACATCTCAAAGATTATCAAGAGAAATGAGAAGCCCCCAGATCTAAATATCAAGGGTCTGAAGATGTATGTCCATGCAAAATTTTAGTTTTTCCTCTTTAATAAATAAGCACACATTTCTAAATTTCTATTTTCATTTTAGCACAAGGCTGCAACATAACAAAAATAAAGTAATAAAGTAGAAGGGGCTAAATACTTTCAAAAAGCATTTAATATATACATCACCAGGACACTACGTTGAAAAGGGCTGACATCTCAGCCTAGTCACGTAAAAATACCACAGTGATAAACCAAGGTCTCTTTGTTCAAGGATTCTGTCTCTTAGTTTGCAACAAATGACGAAAACTGGCACGTTGTCGAACAGGAGGCATCAAACTTGACTTGATCTGAGGTTTCATGTAGCTAAAAAACATTTTAATATGGCTTTTATTCCCCCCCATTTGCCACAGTTTAGAGGTAGGTGCTTGACAATGTAAGCATCTGACACCTTGATTTGCATAACATTACTGCTTCTCCTTCTTGGTGTTGCAAATTCAATGTTGAGGAGTGTGTATCTCTGTCTCTCTTTCTTATACGATATGTTCTCATTGTGCAAAGAAAAAAATGGGGGTTAGTCAGCACATCCCAGTGCGCAGGTACGCGTCACCATGGCTGAAAGCACAAAAGCAAAAACAAACACAATGTATCAGCACTCTTCAAACACAAATAATACAGTACATACTGTACAATAGTGCCATATTCACTGTAGAAAATGTACTAGTGCTAATGCTACGTTATAAATGTGAAATTCTTGGCAGATACATTTTGTACAAAATTATTGTTCTCATCCGTGATTAATGTCCCAAGGTTCAAGAAAGGTGGAAGAAAAATTGCTCTAGTTGTACAAATATGAGCTTCATAGTGATTGTTGCAAATGCTCATATATGCATGTGACAAAACTGCAGCCATCATAGTTCATGGAAGACAAATCATCCAGAAAAAAGGATAAAAATTTCTGTTTACCTGAGGCCAGCAGAAGAATACACATATAGCATAAAAGTCACATTACATTTCCTGGTTTATATATCATAGTACCAAAGATGGTTCAACAACGAGGAGGGGCAAAGCTTAATGTTAAATGCGATAGACTGTAAATTAACTCTGGGACTGGAGAAGATTGTTATGTCCTAGAATTTCATCTTGATAGTAGATACTGTATGGGGCCCAGACTGCTCACAAATAGAGATTGGCAGCTTTGCCAGCATAAAACATTTCCTCTAATGTTCCCAGCAGTCAGGAATAAACAATATAGACATTCTGAATAAGAAAATGCAGACAACAAGAAAGTGATGATCACTGCTGCTGCCCTCACTGTCCTTGAATCGCTGCAGAAATACACTACGTGCAGAATTATTAGGCAAATGAGTATTTTGACCACATCATCCTCTTTATGCATGTTGTCTTACTCCAAGCTGTATAGGCTCGAAAGCCTACTACCAATTAAGCATATTAGGTGATGTGCATCTCTGTAATGAGAAGGGGTGTGGTCTAATGACATCAACACCCTATATCAGGTGTGCATAATTATTAGGCAACTTCCTTTCCTTTGGCAAAATGGGTCAAAAGAAGGACTTGACAGGCTCAGAAAAGTCAAAAATAGTGAGATATCTTGCAGAGGGATGCAGCACTCTTAAAATTGCAAAGCTTCTGAAGCGTGATCATCGAACAATCAAGCGTTTCATTCAAAATAGTCAACAGGGTCGCAAGAAGCGTGTGGAAAAACCAAGGCGCAAAATAACTGCCCATGAACTGAGAAAAGTCAAGCGTGCAGCTGCCAAGATGCCACTTGCCACCAGTTTGGCCATATTTCAGAGCTGCAACATCACTGGAGTGCCCAAAAGCACAAGGTGTGCAATACTCAGAGACATGGCCAAGGTAAGAAAGGCTGAAAGACGACCACCACTGAACAAGACACACAAGCTGAAACGTCAAGACTGGGCCAAGAAATATCTCAAGACTGATTTTTCTAAGGTTTTATGGACTGATGAAATGAGAGTGAGTCTTGATGGGCCAGATGGCTGGATTGGTAAAGGGCAGAGAGCTCCAGTCCGACTCAGACGCCAGCAAGGTGGAGGTGGAGTACTGGTTTGGGCTGGTATCATCAAAGATGAGCTTGTGGGGCCTTTTCGGGTTGAGGATGTAGTCGAGCTCAACTCCCAGTCCTACTGCCAGTTTCTGGAAGACACCTTCTTCAAGTGGTACAGGAAGAAGTCTGCATCCTTCAAGAAAAAAAATGATTTTCATGCAGGACAATGCTCCATCACACGCGTCCAAGTACTCCACAACGTGACTGGCAAGAAAGGGTATAAAAGAAGAAAATCTAATGACATGGCCTCCTTGTTCACCTGATCTGAACCCCATTAAGAACCTGTGGTCCATCATCAAATGTGAGATTTACAAGGAGGGAAAACAGTACACCTCTCTGAACAGTGTCTGGGAGGCTGTGGTTGCTGCTGCACGCAATGTTGATGGTGAACAGATCAAAACACTGACAGAATCCATGGATGGCAGGCTTTTGAGTGTCCTTGCAAAGAAAGGTGGCTATATTGGTCACTGATTTGTTTTTGTTTTGTTTTTGAATGTCAGAAATGTATATTTGTGAATGTTGAGATGTTATATTGGTTTCACTGGTAAAAATAAATAATTGAAATGGGTATATATTAGTTTTTTGTTAAGTTGCCTAATAATTATGCACAGTAATAGTCACCTGCACACACAGATATCCCCCTAAAATAGCTAAAACTAAAAACAAACTAAAAACTACTTCCAAAAATATTCAGCTTTGATATTAATGAGTTTTTTGGGTTCATTGAGAACATGGTTGTTGTTCAATAATAAAATTAATCCTCAAAAATACAACTTGCCTAATAATTCTGCACTCCCTGTATAATCAATTCCTTTTTAAAAAGAGAGAGCAACTATTGACTAAGGCATTTTATCATATGACTGTACTAATTCTAGCGTAGAGAAATGGACAATTGCCTAGGGCCCCTATTTCCTCTGGGGGTTAATCCCTAAGCCCGTCACGTTGCAAAAATCCTAATTTGATGGTAGAATAGGTACTGGAGATCGATACAAAATCCCATTCAATGCTATATTTTACATTTTCTAAATAACTCTTTAATGGGGTTGTATCCCTTTTTGTACCACTTTAGTGTGTGCGCTACCTGATCAGTTTCTGTTTGGCTGATATACCAGCTCAGTTCTTGTTCCGTTGACATAAGGCATGCTCTACCTGTAGTGACCTCTACAGTAAAGGAAGTGTCAGTGGCCAGAGTGAAAACTGCAATATTCCAAGATTCTTTTTATTTAATATAGGAAGTGATATGGAAAATTAAAAGAAATATAATAAATTGCTTAAAAAGAAAAAAAAAAACATAATAGACATGACTGGTCCTGTGTGGTGCATCAGTAAGCTATCACAAGTTCTGACTGGACATAGAATGGTAGCCCAGGAGAGCTTTGAAAAGTCTCCACAAACGTTGGCTACAGAGATTTTTTTAGAAACCTTTTAAAATCTTCACCTTTCCTGAGAGCCTGCAGGGTATATTACTGAAATCTGCCTGCATCAGCTCTGAAGCTCTTACAGCACCCAACTAACAACCTATCTACATTTAGTCCTTCAATGTTTAGAACCTTTTCAGAATACTCTTAAAGGCTTTAAAGTTTCCCTCGTGGCTCGTTATGCAGAGACCTTAGACACTAAAAGAAGCAAACTTCTTCAAATCTAACAAGACTCACAATGATTCCGATCCGTATGAAATTCTTTATTGTGAAGTTTTGCCTTTGGATACTGCACCCCCTCCCTCCCCATTGTGAGATAATAGAATTAGTCAATTTTGCCATTTAGCTCCTCAAATACACATGCAAAGATAAACATCACACAACCTTTCTCAAGTTATTTAGTGTTTTGACCTGACTGATCAATCAAATCAATGGACTGTATTCTGTGGCTGCAGAGCAGAAGGGAGGGCAGCTCTGCCTGGTGCATAGTTATTTTTATTACATTATAGAATCCATGCGCTGGAACGAAGAGCAAAATAAGGTTGTTAGGAAAGAAATGATGTCCATGTTTCTGTGGTAACGAGCCTTCAAGAAACTCAATTATGTCCAGAAATTGTTATTTGCTTACAATAAAAGTTTTTTCGAATTATGAAAACATTTAATTTGTTGGGTAGAAAACTCCTGTTATTGCAGTTCAGACTGCAATTTTTTTTTCTACTATTTGTATTAAATTTCTAATTTTGGCTTCGTCCTACAATTATTGCTCATGAATATCTAGAGCCGAGGATTGTTATAGTTTAACTTGGCCAGCAGAATCCACATGAAATCGAGTGCAGTAGTAAACATAATTTTAAACATGTCGTATTTAATTAAAGTTATGACCATTATACTATGAAAAAAATAGATCTCAGTATCCCACGCAGAAATGTGAAATGAAAACTTGGCTCTTGGTATTCTAGGACCATAGGCTTAAAATACTTGCCCATTGACTAAGTAAACAGGGTCTACTTGACTAATTTAGAATTTAAAAGTCTCAAATTCTGCATTTTGATTAAGTAAATTCTGAGCTTTTTAGTTATATTACGCATACTATAGTGTACAAATAGGTATAGGAGAGCTGATCGGGTGCTGGTCTCGGTATTTGGAAAAAAACACCACTAATCTCGTTTAAATAGACTATACCCCAAGTTATAGTATTGTAAACAGGTCCTATGGCTCACAAAAGGGGTATAGATAGCCGTGATAAGAACATAGTCCTGCCACTTTACAAATCACTAGTCAGACCACACATGGAGTACTGTGTACAGTTCTGGGCTCCTGTGAACAAGTCAGACATAGCAGAGCTGGAGAGGGTCCAGAGGAGGGCAGCTAAAGTAATACGTGGAATAAGGGGACTACAGGTCCCAGAAAAATTCTCAAAATTAGGGTCATTCACTTTACAATAAAGACGACTGAGGGGAGATCTAATTACTATGTATAAATATATCAGGGGTCAGTACAGAGATCTCTCCCATCATCTATTTATCCCCAGGACTGTGACTGTGATGAGGGGACATCCTCTGCGCCTGGAGGAAAGAAGGTTTGTACACAAACACACTCGCACTTGTATTCCTGGACTCTGCTACCTGTTTGATACCTGCCTGCTCGCCTTGACTCTCCTGTTGCCGATCCAGATTGCCTGACCTGTACCTTTGCTACCTTCTCTGACCTATTGCCTGTCTGACTTTGCCTCTGCCTCATCCTTCGGTCCTGCACTGTTGCTCTTGGTTACAACTCAGCCTGCTGACAACGCCTGTTCCTCTGGTACCTTTCTCAGGTACCTCCTGGTCCACCTGGACCAGCTGCCTCATGTGCCTATCCTCCTCAAAAGGTAGCGACCTGGTGTTCCCCTCGGGAAAGTCTATCCCAACCATCAGTGGTACTATGAAGAGCAAGGGGTTCACTTAGACAATGCCCTTAGAGGAGGTAGGACACATGGCACAGTGGGTTCACACCCGCTGGTTTGTGACAGCCTGTATATATTCCTGGAGTGTAATAATATTACAGGCTATAGCTACTTGAGAGGGGTTGTTGATCCAGGGAGTTATTCTGATTTCCTGATTTTTCCCCACCCTAAAATTAGGAAAATTGGGACCTCACAGACTTTTTGCCTTCCTCAGGATCAACTTGCAGGATAACAGATGTCCTTTTTCAGTCTTATCAACTGTTACTATGTTACAAGGTCACTGTATTAAAAGGCCCTAGTTATCTATGGCTAAAATTAGTTTTCATCTCAACCAACACAAACCATTAGAGATGAGAGAATCGAAGCTGATGAAGTGGAATTTGTTTAGAATTTCAGGAAAAATTTGATTCTCAACGGATGTAAATTTCCTTGCGCTTCGTGGTAATGAATCACATTTTTCCTAACAGGGCGGCTACACGTATGAGGACTGAGGACATGGAGCAAGGAACTCTGGGAAGGCGGGTTCACTCTGATTGACATGCCTGCATGCAGCCAATAAGCAGCCAGCCCTGTGATGTCACAGCTAGTGTTGAGCTAACCCGAACTGTAAAGTTCGGGTCCGTACCGAACCTGAACCCAAACTTTGCCAGAAAAGTTTGGGTTCGAGTTCGGTGTTCGGGCATTTAATAAAGCTTGTTGAAAGGCTGCAGGGCAGCCAATCAACAAGCTTTTAGGCTGTGTGCCCTTAGAAGCCATTACAGCCATGCCTACTAATGGCATGGCTGTGATTGGCCAGTGCAGCATGTGACCCAGCCTCTATATAAGCTTGGAGTCATGTAGCACCTCCCATCAGCTCTCAGTAGTGAAGGGACAGAAAGCAGTCAGCTGAAGTGAGTGACAGTGTTAGTGCAATTTTTTTGTGGGTGCAATACACCATCTTTGCACCCCTGACACAGAAATATAATTATAAATCTGGCTGTTAATTCTGTGGGTGTCCTAGAGCGATTTTTTTGTGGGTGCAATGCAACATTGTACTTTGTCTTCCTGACACACAAATATAATAGTTAATCCGTCTGATAGTTAGGTGCACGTCATATACCCATTTATTGTGCAAAGTACACCTGCACTGCATACGTGTCAGGGAAATTGATATAATAAAATATAAGGAGAGGTACTGTTGCGCTGCCAATCTTCTACAATCCCTATGTCTGAAGTTGCCCTGGGAGTGATCCCACGGGCCGCTGCTGGGTTCCGAGCGTGACCCCTGCCTAGATTACACAATATAAATAAGATAAGAAGCACCGATGTATTAGGATCCTGCGATATCTCCCAGACAGGGAGCAGGAAAGTTTGAAAAAGAAACTGGGTGCCAGAACAAGTCACACTACTAGGTACGGATACCTCAGGGGGGAAAAAATATTCAACGCATTTCAAAACACTCCAACACATTTCAAACGCGTTGGATGTCCTCCCCCGCCCCCCCCGAGGTATCCGTACCTAGTAGTGTGACATCACCCAGTTTCTTTTTCAAACTTCGCTGCTCCCGCACTAAGCTACCGGCCGGAGCTGCGTGTGTTGAGAGGGGAATACGCGAAAGAAAAGAGAACTTTTAACAGCAAAAGACAGAGGCACAGAACGTTCAAGGAAAGAACATTGCAGGAGATGACACAGACATTGGAAACATTGTTGCAGCACCACAACACAGGTGAGATTGCTGCACAGCTACAGTGTTACACATTGATCGATTAGTTTTATCAGCACATACATTTAAGGGCTCTTTCACACTTGGAGTACACGCCGGATCCGGAAAAACGCAAGTGTACTGAAAGCGTTCAGTGTTATTATGGCAGCCAGGACGCTATTAAAGTCCTGGTTGCCATAGTAGTAGTGGGGGGCGGGGGAGCGGTATACTTACAGTCCGTGCGGCTCCCGGGGCGCTCCAGAGTGACGTCAGAGCGCCCCATGCGCATGGATGATGTGATCCATGCTATCACGTCATCCATGCGCGTGGGGCGCCCTGACGTTACTCTGAAGCGCCCGGGAGCCGCACGGACGGTAAGTATACTGCTCCCCGCTCCCAACTACTACTATGGCAACCAGCTAAACGTCGGTAATGCGCCGAAACGATGTTTAGCTTAAGGTCAGATCCGGATTAATGCCTTTCAATGGGCATTAATTCCCGATCCGGCCTTGCGCAAGTGTTCAGGATTTTTGGCCGGAGCAAAAAGTGCAGCATGCTGCGGTATTTTCTCTGGCCAAAAAATGTTCCGGCCCTGAACTGAAGACATCCTGATGCATCCTGAACAGATTTCTCTCCATTCAGAATGCATTAGGATAATCCTGATCAGGATTCTTCCGGCATAGAGCACCGACAACGGAACTCTATGCCAGAACAACGCAAGTGTGAAAGAGCCCTTAGGCATATGTCTGGGAGATAGCGCGGGATCCTAATACATCAGTGAAATTGATATAGTTAGTCCCCTTGCAGATAAGTGTTCCTCCCGCAGAAAATCTGCATCTCAGCACCAGGCCTAACCTCCCAGCACTGACGGGATTCACATAGCATTATATTGATTTATGATGCTATGTAACCCTTAGGCAGGGTTCACACGGGCGTTGTGGGTGCATTGCGGAAAAAGATGCGGGTGCGTTGCGGGAACATTTTTCCCTGCGAGTGCAAAGTGCTTTAATGCGTTTTGCACACGCGTGAGAAAAATCGCCATGTTTGGTACCCAGACCCGAACTTCTTCACAAGTTTGGGTTTGGGTTCAGTATTCTGTAAATTTTATTATTTTCCCTTATAACATGGTTATAAGGAAAAATAATATCATTCTTACTACATAATACTTAGTAGAAGGTCAATTGAGGGTTAAAAAATAAGAAAAAAAAATAACTTACCTCCTCCAATTGATCGCGTAGCTGTTCTTTCTTCAGGACCTGTCAAAGGACCTGTGGTGACGTCACTGAGCTCATCACATGGTCCATCACAATGGAGATGGATCATGTGATGTATCATGTGATAAGCACAGTGATGTCACCACAGGTCCTTTGACAGGTCCTGAAGAAAGAACAGGAGACCGGCAGCTACGCTATCAATTGGAGGAGGTGAGTTTATTTATTTTTTAACCCTCAATTGACCTTCTATTAAGCATTCTGTATTAAAGAATGCTATTATTTTCTCTTATAACCATGTTATAAGGGAAAATAATACAGTGAATAGATTTCATCTTAGCAACCATGCGTGAAAATCGCACCGCTTTCGCACTTGCTTGCGGATGCTTGCGATTTTCACGCAGCCCCATTCACTTCTATGGGGCCTGCGTTGCGTGAAAAACGAACAATATAGAGCATGATGCGATTTTCACGCAACGCACAAGTGATGCGTGAAAATCACCGCTCATCTGCACAGCCCCATAGAAATGAATGGGTCCGGATGCAATGCGTTCACCTCACGCATTGCACCCGCGCGGAAATATCGCCCGTGTGAACCTAGCCTTACAGTTCTGGAATGTATTGAATAACACTGGGAGCATTATGCCAGTGTTATCCAATACATTCCAGAACTGTAAGGGTTACATAGCATCATAAATCCATATAATGCTATGTGACCCCCGGCAGCGCTGGGAGTTCAGACCGGGAGCTGCATTGCGGACTCGCTACGGGAGGAAAGCTCGTCTGCAAGGGCCCTTAATCCGTCTCTTAGTTAGGTGCACGTCATACAGTATACCCATTTATTGCATGAAGTACACCTGCACTGCATATGTGACAGAGAAATTGATATAGTTAATCCGTCTGTTAGTTAGGTGCACGTCATATACCTATTTATTGTGTGAAGTACAGCTGCACTGCATACGTGACAGTGAAAATAATAGTTAATCTGTATGTTAGTTCAGTGGGTGACCTCAAAGTATGAGGAGAGCATCAAATAAGGAACGTGGCCCTGGTCGTGGTGCTGCTGGTGGAGCTCCTGTTGCAGGGAGAGGACGTGGTTGATCTGTGCCAGCTACACGCCCAAATGAAACACCTTACTCAGGTGTACATAGGTGACAGAACGTTCAGCGTTAATTTGTAGGCCCGAATACTGGTGAACGAATGTTGAGGCCAGAACAACTAGAGGCGGTAGTAGATTGGGTGGCTGACAGTTCCTCCAGTTCCTTCACATTGTCTCTCACCAGGTCCTCTCTGAAACAGCAGAGTTGGCACCTGCAGCCCATGGCCATCTGTCTTTCAACTCACCCCCTTGCAAATCAGGGAAGCAGTCTGAGCCCCAAGTCATGCAGCAGTCTCTTATGCTTTTTGATGACTCTGCTGGCAGGGTTTCCGAGGGCCCTCCACATAGCCCTGCTCCAGAAGTGGAAGAAATTGAGTGCACTGATGCCCAACCAGTTATGTTTCAGGATGTGAACATGGGAGGACCACTGCAGCACGTCTCTGATGATGATGACGAAACACAGTTGCCAACTGTGGCGGCTTTCTCCAGTGTGCAGACTGGCAAGGAAGGCAGGGGTGAAGAGTGGATGGAAGATGATGGGGGTTGATGAGGTCCTAGACCCCACATGGAATCGAGGTCATGCGAGCAGTTCGGAGGAAGAGGCGGTGGTCACACAGCACCAGATGCACAGCAAAAGAGGGAGCAATGTGCAAAAGCAGAGTGGCCGTGCCCTAGCAAGTACGCCTGCTACTGCCCACCACACCCAAGGACGGAGCACACCATTGTTAGCTCCAAGGAGTTCCCTGGCGTGGCAGACAATGTGTTGACAACAAAACGCGAGTGGTTTGCACGCTGTGCAATCAGAGCCTGAAGCGAGGCATAAATGTTCTAAACCTGAGCACCACCTGCAAGACCAGGCATCTAAATGCAAAGCACGAGCTGCAGTGGAACAGTAAACACCTCAAAAACTACGAAAGATCTCGGGCTCCTCCTGGTCCCTCTTCTGCTGCTTGTCTTGGCCTCTTCCTCACCTCTGGAGTGACAGAGGATGTGGCAGCAGCGCCACCACATCCATCACCGTCACCAAGCATCTCAACAATGTCTCATGGAAGCGTTCAGCTGTCCATCTCCCAAACACTGGAGAGAAAGAGGAAGTACCCCTACCCACCTGCGATCCCTGGCCGTGAATGCCAGCATTTCAAAATTCCTGGCCTTTGAAATGCTGTCATTCTGTCTGGTGGAGACGAAGACTTTTAAAAAAACTTATGGCGGTGGCTGTCACACAGTACATGGTTCCCACCCACTACTTTTCCAGGCGAGCCATCCCCGCCCTGCACAACCAAGTAGCGGACAAAATTAGTTGTCTGTGACGGTAACGTACACTACACACAGGGGGGAGGATAGTGACCACTGCGCTCCACCCTCACCCCTGGCCCTGCCTACTTGCCTCACAAGTCATAATGACAGGGGACAACTAGACGTCAGTCCCTAACTTAGGATACGTGCTGGGAAGACAGACAAGACAAATAACGGAACGTGAACGGACCGGGTCAATACCTAGAGAGCTACGCAGTACTAAGGAATGAGCAGAGAATAGTCAGGAAAAGCCGAGGTCAAATACCAGGAGAGAAACGAAGTACAACAGGAGTCCGCAAAGAATCGTCAGGTAGAAGCCAGGGTCAGGATACCAGGAGAGATGCGCAGTACAGGAGAAGCAGGCAGAGAATCGTCAGGGAACACAGGATCAGGTAAGTATGCAGGAACAAAGCAATCACCAGATACCTAAAATTAACAGGCAACCTGTGGCCAGCAGGCTGCCTGTATTTATAGTGGGGAGTGAGGGTCATGTGACGTGGCCAGCGTCACATGACCGACAGACAGACAAATCGAGCACCGAGTGATCAGCTCGGCGCTCAAGGCAGACCTAGGAGCAGGGAGCCTCCCAGCTAGCAAAGCCGCCCTGGGAACGAGGCCAAACACAGATCCTTGCTCCCGAAGCCAAGCAGCAGGTCTGCGGCTGATGGGAGACCGAGTGCGCCTTTGGCACCCCGTGACAGGCGCATGTCCTTCTTCCTCCGAGGATTGCAGGGTGCTTCTCTTTCCCTTCTGTTGCTTCCTCCTCTACCGCCTCCTCATCTGGTAGGCGTAACACTTTCACCGCCAACTTCAGCACAGCCAGGGGGAAACGACAGCAGGCAGTTTTGAAACTCATCTGTTTGGGGGGGAAAAAAACACACTGCGCAGGAGCTGTGCATGGAACAACAGACCGATGAGTGTTTGGAGCCACTGAGCCTCAAGCCTGGCCTGGTGGTGTACGATAATGGGCGAAATCTTGTAGTAGCTCTGGGCCTAGCCGGTTTGACGTGCATCCTTTGCCTGGCGCATGTGCTGAATTTGGTGGTGCAGGGGTTTCTGAACAATTACCCCAATATGTCAGAGCTGCTGCAGAAAGTGCGGTCAATCTGTGCGCGCTTTTGGCGCTCTCACCCTGCTGCTGCTCGCCTTTTTGCATTGCAGCGTAACTTCGGCCCTCCCGCTCACCGCCTCATATGCGAAGTGCCCACAAGGTGAAACTCCACCTTGCACATGCTGGAGAGACTGTGCGAGCAGCAGTAGGCGATAGTGGGGTTTCAGCTGCAGCACGCACGGGTGAGTCGCTCTGCGGAACAACACCACTTCACCACCAAAGAGTGGGCCTCCATGCAGGACGTGTGTGCCATGTTGCGCTGTTTCGAGTACTCCACCAACATGGCCAGTGCCAATGACGCAGTCCTCAGTATAACTATCCCACTTCTATGTATCCTTGAAAAAACGCTTCTGCAGTTATTTCTGTTGAAAGCGTATAGGGGTGTATTACAGTAAAAAAAGAAAAATATATGCACATTTTACTGGTGCGCTTATTTGTGGCAAAAGCGTTCAGTGGCCTATTTCACTACGGAAAGAAAAATATATACGCACTAAACTGGTGCATTTATTTCTGCTGAAAGCGTTTACTGGCCTATTTCAGTACAAAAAGAAAAATATATTCTCAGTTCACGTTGGCAGTTATATGTGTTGAAAGCATGGCTGGGAGTCAGCAGGGTGGCAGCAGTGGTAGGTCTGGGGCCAAACGTGTCGGGGATAGAGCACCTGCTTCGCAGCAGCCTATCTGCCCGGGAAGTAGTGGTGCAGGGGTTCACGGAAGTAGCGGCTGTAGCAGTCAGTCAGTGTGGAGGTTATATGTGTTATTTTGTATTTCAGCACAAAAAGAAAAATACATTCTCAGATCACGTCGGCGGCGGTTAGATGTGTTGAAAGCGTTTAGTGGCCTATTTCAGTACAAACAGAAAAATGCTTTCTCAGTTCACGTCGGCGGCGGCTAGATGTGTTGAAAGAGTTTAGTGGCCTAATTCAGTACAAACAGAAACATGCATTCTCAGTTCATGTCGGTGGTGGCGGTTATATGTGTTAAAAGCGTTTAGTGGCCTACTTCAGTTCAAACAGAAATATACATTCTCAGTTCACGTCAGCGGCGGTTAGATGTGTTGAGAGCGTTTTGTGGCCTATTTCAGTACAAACAGAAAAATACATTCTCAGTTCACGTCGGCGGCGGTTTAGATGTGTTGAAAGCATTTAGTGGCCTATTTCAGTACAAACAGAAATATACATTTTCAGTTCACGTCGGCGGTCGTTAGATGTGTTGAAAGCATTTAGTGGCCTATTTCTGTACAAACAGAAAAATACATTCTTAATTCATGTTAGCGGTTATATGTGTTGAAAGCATGGCTGGGATTTAGCAGGGTGGCAGCAGTGGGAGGTCGGGAGCCAAACGTGCCCGGGGTAGAGCACCTGCTGCGCAGCAGCCTACCTACCTGGGAAGTAGCAGGGGTTCACAGAAGTAGCGGCGGTAGCAGTCAGTCAGTACGGGGGTTATATGTGGTAAAATATTTATTGAAGTATTTCTGTCAAAAAACTACATTTATTCAGCGGTCAGCGCTGAGGTTATATGCAGTTAAACCTCCCTGATGTCTCCATGATAAATCTGCAGTGTGGGGGCTCCGTGTGGCTTCTTATTTTGAAAGTGGCACACTTTCAAAATAATCCTTCAGCGGAGCGAATAGATGCTAGATGACCGGGACACTCCATGACCTTCCCAGGAGCTGCTGTCGGGAGCAGCGGTTCATTTATGAGACATCCGTATAGTGTGGGGGGAATCCGAATACCCTTTCCATCTCCGTGCTCCATTATATGTGGTAAAATATTTATTGAAGCATTTTGGTGGAAAAAAATAAAATCAGCGTTCAGCACTGCACTTACAGACGTGGACAAAATTGTTGGTACCCTTTGGTCAATGAAAGAAAAAGTCACAATGGTCACAGAAATAACTTTAATCTGACAAAAGTAATAATAAATTAAAATTCTATAAATGTTAACCAATGAAAGTCAGACATTGTTTTTCAACCATGCTTCAACAGAATTATGTAAAAAAATAAACTCATGAAACAGGCATGGACAAAAATGATGGTACCCCTAACTTAATATTTTGTTGCGCAACCTTTTGAGGCAATCACTGCAATCAAACGCTTCCTGTAACTGTCAATGAGACATCTGCACCTCTCAGCAGGTATTTTGGCCCACTCCTCATGAGCAAACTGCTCCAGTTGTGTCCGGTTTGAAGGGTGCCTTTTCCAGACTGCATGTTTCAGCTCCTTCCAAAGATGCTCAATAGGATTGAGGTCAGGGCTCATAGAAGGCCACTTTAGAATAGTCCAATTTTTTCCTCTTAGCCATTCTTGGGTGTTTTTAGCGGTGTGTTTTGGGTCATTGTCCTGTTGCAAGACCCATGACCTGCGACTGAGACCAAGCTTTCTGACACTGGCTAGTACATTTCTCTCTAGAATTCCTTGATAGTCTTGAGATTTCATTGTACCCTGCACAGATTCAAGACACCCTGTGCCAGACGCAGCAAAGCAGCCCCAGAACATAACAGAGCCTCCTCCATGTTTCACAGTAGGGACAGTGTTCTTTTCTTGATATGCTTCATTTTTTCGTCTGTGAACATACAGCTGATGTGCCTTGGCAAAAACTTCGATTTTTGTCTCATCTGTCCACAGGACATTCTCCCAGAAGCTTTGTGGCTTGTCAACATGTAGTTTGGCATATTCCAGTCTTGCTTTTTTATGATTCGTTTTCAACAATGGTGTCCTCCTTGGTCGTCTCCCATGTAGTCCACTTTGGCTCAAACAACGACGGATGGTGCGATCTGACACTGATGTTCCTTGAGCATGAAGTTCACCTTGAATCTCTTTAGAAGTCTTTCTAGGCTCTTTTGTTACCATTCGGATTATCCGTCTCTTAGATTTGTCATCAATTTTCCTCCTGCGGCCACGTCCAGGGAGGTTGGCTACAGTCCCATGGATCTTAAACTTATGAATAATATGTGCAACTGTACTCACAGGAACATCTAGTTGCTTGGAGATGGTCTTATAGCCTTTACCTTTAACATGCTTGTCTATAATTTTCTTTCTGATCTCTTGAGACAGCTCTTTCCTTTGCTTCCTCTGGTCCATGTCGAGTGTGGTACACACCATATCACCAAACAACACAGTGATTACCTGGAGCCATATATATAGGCCCAATGGCTGATTACAAGGTTGTAGACACCTGTGATGCTAATTAGTGGACACACCTTGAATTAACATGTCCCTTTGGTCACATTATGTTCTGTGTTTTCTAGGGGTACCATCATTTTTGTCCATGCCTGTTTCATGAGTTTATTTTTTTACATAATTCTGTTGAAGCATGGTTGAAAAACAATGTCTGACTTTCATTGGTTAACATTTATAGAATTTTAATTTATTATTACTTTTGTCAGATTAAAGTTATTTCTGTGACCATTGTGACTTTTTCTTTCATTGACCAAAGGGTACCAACAATTTTGTCCACGTCTGTATATGCATTAAAATCTTTTGTGAATTATTTCGGTGGAAAAACTAATTTCATTCAGAGTTCAGCGCTGCAGTTATATGTGGTAAAATCTTTTGTGAATTATTTTGGTGGAGAAACAAATTTCATTCAGCGTTCAGCTCTGCAGTTATATGTGGTAAAATCTTTTGTGACTTATTTCGGTGGAAAAACAAATTTCCACCTCCTCCATTAACTTCCTCCTCTCTTCATTCTCATCCTCAACACACACTGACTTAACCCCCCCCCAGCTATATATATATAAGTGGTGCCAGCACCAACTAGGGGCGAATAAAGGTAAATGACACTGCCAGCCTGTTAAAGGGAATTACAGCATGATACCACAATACATTTGATATGACATTTAGCAACAGTTTACAGTGCCCACATATAGCACATAGTGGGACACTGCATCAAGATGAATCAGACGTGGATCAGCCAGGATTTCCACACACCAATGCCTGATGCATCAGACTAGATCATCCATGGTGCCACACCAACAACTTGACAAAAAAGACCGATTTCTTCTGGCTACCTGCCTCAGCTACTATTCTGATGCTGCAACCCGCCTGATGCCACAAATCTGATGCCAAGTGCTCCTTCTTGCACCCACCATCGTCAGCGGGTACTGGTATTGCCACCCACCGCCCCACTCTGTTATCGGGTCACTTTGTGGTCTCCTGATGCAGCTGCCATCTCCACACTATGTCACCTTGCCACTCTGTGGCCTCCTCATGCTTCTGCCATATTAAAGCTATGTCACCTTGCCACGCTGTGGCCTCCTGATGCTGCCGCCACCTCCAAACTATGTCACCTTGCCTCTCTGTGGCCTCCTCATGCTGCTGCCATCTCCACACTATGTCACATTGCCACTCTGTGGTATCCTGATGCTGCTGCCATCTCCACACTATGTCACATTTCCACTCTGTAGCTTCCTGATGCTGCTGCCACCTCCAAACTATGTCACCTTGCCACTCTGTGGTCTCCTCATGCTGCTGCCATCTCCACACTATGTCACCTTGCCACTCTGTGGTCTCCTCATGCTGCTGCCATCTCCAAACTATGTCACCTTGCCACTCTGTGGCCTCCTCATGCTGCTGCCATCTCCACACTATGTCACCTTGCCACTCTGTGGTATCCTGCTGCTGCCATCTCCACACTATGTCACCTTGCCACTCTGTGGTCCCCTCATGCTGCTGCCATCTCCACACTATGTCCCCTTGCTACTCTGTGGTCTCCTCATGCTGCTGCCATCTCCACACTGTCACCTTGCCACTCTGTGGTCTCCTCATGCTGCTGCCATCTCCACACTATGTCACCTTGCCACTCTATGGTATCCTGCTGCTGTTGCTGCCATATCCACACTATGTCACCTTGCCACTCTGTGGCCTCCTGATGCTGCCGCCACCTCTAAACTATGTCACCTTGCCACTCTGTGGCCTCCTCATGCTGCTGCCATCTCCACACTATGTCACTTTGCCACTCTGTGGTCTCCTCATGCTGCTGCCATCTCCACACAATATCACCTTGCCACTCTGTGGTATCCTGCTGCTACTGCTGCCATCTCCACATTATGTCACTTTGCCACTCTGTGGTCTCCTCATGCTGCTGCCATCTACAGACTCTGTCATTGTTCCACTCTTTTAAAGTTTTTTTTTGTAAAAATGATGGGTGATTGAAAAACTCATTTTGCTGTATGGACCGAATGACGTTGTGTGAGGTCGTGTGCTGTCTGAAAGTGTGAGGAAAATATATATTATGAAACAACAAATATATAAAAAGTACATAAAAACAATGACAACCTCCTGATGCTGCCGCCACCTCCAGACTCTGTCATTGTGCTACTCGGTGGCCTCATCATATTTCTGACATCTACAGACTCTGTAATTGTGCCACTCGGTGGCCTTCTCATGATGCTGCTGCTGTATCCGCCACCTCCAGACTCTCGATGGCTTTCTCCTGATGCCGCCACCTCCAGACTCGGTCATTGTGCCACTCGGTGGCCTCCTCATACTGCTGCCAAATCCAGACCCTGTCATTCGACCACTCTGTGGTCTCCTCATGCTGTTCCCACCCTCCCCACTTCATGACTGGTCCACTATTTTGCCTTTCGGCCTGGCTGACATCATCATTTATTTGATCTTTTTTCTGTTTTGTCAGAAGGAAGGAAAAATGAGACGCACAACAGATCCTGTCTGTGTAGCAGCTGTAAGGCCTGTATGGTCCCATCAGAATTGGCTTGTGATTTGGTAGCCAAAAGCAGGAGTGGGTAGAAAACACAGAAGACATGCAAATATTCCATTCACATGTCATCTCTGTTTTACATCCACTCCTGTTTTTTTTGGGCATTAGCAATACTGATGGATTGTTGAGCAAATGCTGACCGAGGGAAGGTGTGTGCTCCACAGACAGGATCCGTTTTTTGTGGCTTATTGTTCTGACAGATCAGAGGAAGGGCAAATTAATCGGTGACTCTGTCCAGGGGGCTCTACTTGTATATGCGTTTAATAGAACATGTTGTGATAACATCTATGTGGAATTGTAGTGTACAGGAGCGAGATGCCCGTCACTACTGAAGGGTCACTTGGGTACTGTCGTTCCCCCTGTATTTAAGGGGAAGTTGGTATAGAATATCTTATAATGTCATGCTATGTATTTTCCTGTTACTGTGAAACGTGCATTTGCAGGCCGGCTAGGGTGTAGTTCCAGCTCTGAGTCACTAGAGGGAGCTAGGGAACCCTAGGTTATATAAGGCCCAGTCAGGAAGTAATAGCAGAGAGTTGGAGGAGTCAGACAGTGGGAAGCAGAGGTCAGAAATGATCCTGTGTCTGAGAGAAAGCAAGGCTATGGGCCTGTGAGAGCATAGCAGGCCTGAAGCCTGCCGGCTAGGAGAGGGTAGTAAAGGCCCTGTAACCGGGTTCCGGATCCAAGGAAAAGGTTCCCCTCCTGAGTCACCATCCGTTCAGCTGAAGCAGCATAAGCGAGCCACAAGCCAAGACACAGATTACCACAGAGGCCGATCAGATAAAGCGAGAGGTACTCAAGATAACAGAGGAGGTACTAGATAAGGACAGCTTCAAGGGTACGCCAGATAAAGGGCATTAGACCTTGGAGAAATTCACATATAGCGGGACCAGTACAGGAATAGTGTGCAAGCCGCCTGTACTGCATCTCCTGTAATTAACACTCTGTATAATTCATCGCTAAGACCGGCCTTTCTGTAATCTCCAAGAACCACCTGTATTTCTAAGAAACCAACCGTCTTTTATGGAACTGTGCACTTCCTGTGTCCATGTATTATCCTGACTGATATTCAGTAAAAGTTCCAGTTTTTGTTGGCTATCCTGGTGCTTGCTTCATTTGTCCACCATACTTTACACGGCGTGTCACCGTTTAATTGACACTGGCGTCACGAACTCTTTAACTACCTGCCTGTTCCAGTGTTTGCCCCAATTGAAGACGACAGTGGATCCCAGGTTAGTGGTCAATCTGCACTACAAAGCCCAGCATACACTACTGACCCCCTGGGACACTGCATCGCTCTTTTTGGCGTCACGAACAGGATACGCATGCTTCTACAGTGCAGAGAAGTGTGAACTGTGTGCTTTAACTACTCCAGCACCGTATTACAAAGACTGTAAACCTTTATTCCTAACTTGTGGATTACAATTGCGCCTGGGAGGAATCAAAGACGCTATACTGTGTTGCGCTACCCCCAGAGAGAAAATCGCATTTGTGGACTGTGTTTTACTGGACTTTTCATCATCCTGCTTGCTGTCAGTGAATTGCAGCATCAGGACATCTAAAATGGCCGCCGGCGCCATGAGGCTTTTTACTGCGCCATCAGGATGTGCAGAGGCGCGAAAACTTGGCGCCGAAACCCTTCCAAGAAGAAGGAGGAGATTGTCCTGGAGCGCCACCCACCTGGAGAAGTGATGATGCGGCTGACGTCCCCGAAGAGTTACGCCTGGGAGGCGGGCCTCAGATGGAGGTTGACCGGCCCAGTGTGTGGGAGGAGCCAGTGTCGTCCTTGCACCCAGTGAGAGAAGAGGAGAGAGAGCGGCTGGACAGCTGCCAGCGGGCGGAAGAATGCGCAGAGGCCCGACGTCAAGCAGCAGCTGCCACCGGAACCCCAGCAAGCACTGTCACTGAACCTCCGGTACCCCCGACGACCTGCACGAAAGCTGAACTAGAGGCCCTGCGCAAGAGGGTGTACTTGGGTGGCGGACCTCGGCTGCGCTGGAGGAGTGCAGGTGGTTCCCGATTCCTAGGAACGGATGCCGAAATGGAGGCCGTGAAAGACAAGCCTCCCCCTCTAAAGATTGTAAGAGGTGACGGTTTTCAAATGTGGCCGGCCTTACCAGAACAACTGCTGCAGGTTCCCTATGTCGACTCGTCGTCTGAAGAAGAACAGGACACTCGTCTGTGAGTACATCTGCCCTCTTGTCCATCTTCCTAATGGCCGTTTGTCCCTCCAGTTGGCAGAGCTGGTGTAGCTCGCTGCCAGTTATCCACGGCCGGTGGCATTCTAATTCTATAACGTGCCACTGTGTACCAAGGCTTCCAGCTGCCTCTGTTTTGTTTGGGACATCCGGTTTGCTGCTGAATTCCCGGTTGTGCCTTGAAGTTTTGCACAAATTTAACCCCTTTTCACCCCCATTTCAGGTTGAAAAGACATTTTTATGTCAGCACTATTTTAAAGGGTAAGCAGGACTTGCCAGGATAACATGGCCCTGGTATTGTCAGAGTCCTGTATTGTCATTTTATATATGTGCTGCTGACAGTATTTAATAACCGGTTTTCTTATTCAAGTATATGTGCCCAGAGATGGACTTCCTATGTGCAAGCCTCTGAGAGGTTAATTTATTATGGACTTATTTATTGTCATGGACTATCCTGGTTCTTTCAACATCCGCTGTGCCAGGTCAGCGCCCCCGTTCCACTCACTATCCTGTGAAGAAAGAGAACGACGCCCCTTGTCACCGCACTTCGCCATTTCCAATTGGGTCTGATAAGAGTGTAAATGACATATCTGTATGCATGCATGTGTCTTCCTCTATTGCAGGTCATGATTCCAGTTGGACGGGCCCTGATGGAGTACGAGGTCGTACTCAGCTTAAAGCAGCGGGGTATGTAGTGTACAGGAGCGAGATGCCCGTCACTACTGAAGGGTCACTTGGGTATTGTCGTTCCCCCTGTATTTAAGGGGAAGTTGGTACAGAAAATCTATAATGTCATGCTATGTATTTCCTGTTACTGTGAAACGTGCATTGCAGGCCGGCTAGGGTGTAGTTCCAGCTCTGAGTCACTAGAGGGAGCTAGAGAACCCTAGGTTATATAAGGCCCAGTCAGGAAGTAATAGTGAGTTGGCTGAGGAGACAGACTGTGGGAAGCAGAGGTCAGAAATGATCCTGTGTCTGAGAGAAGGCCAGGCTATGGGCCTGTGAGAGCATAGCAGGCCTGAAGCCTGCCGGCTAGGAGAGGGTAGTAAAGGCCCTGTAACCGGGTTCCGGATCTAAGGAAAAGGTTCCCCTCCTGAGTCACCATCCGTTCAGCTGAAGCAGCATAAGCGAGCCACAAGCCAAGACACAGATTACCACAGAGGCCGATCAGATAAAGCGAGAGGTACTCAAGATAACAGAGGAGGTACTAGATAAGGATCGATTCAAGGGTACGCCAGATAAAGGGCATTAGACCTTGGAGAATTTCACATATAGCGGGACCAGACAGGAATAGTGTGCAAGCCGCCTGTACTGCATCTCCAGTAATTAACACTCTGTATAATTCATCGCTAAGACCGGCCATTCTGTAACTCCCAAGAACCACCTGTATTGCTACAAGAAACCAACCGTCTTTTATGGAACTGTGCTCTTCCTGTGTCCATGTATTATCTTGACTGATATTCAGTAAAAGTTCCAGTTTTTGTTGGCTATCCTGTGCTTGCTTCATTTGTCCACCATACTTTACACGGCGTGTCACCGTTTAATTGACACTGGCGTCACGAACTCTTTAACTACCTGCCTGTTCCAGTGTTTGCCCCAATTGAAGACGACAGTGGATCCCAGGTTAGTGGTCAATCTGCACTACAAAGCCCAGCATACACTGCTGACCCCCTGGGACACTGCAGAATCAGCTGGCGACAGTGTAAGGGTCCATTCACACGTCCGCATCGTGTTTTGCGTATCCACAGATCTGCGGATCCGCAAAACACGGACAGCGGCAATGTGCGTTCCACATTTTGCGGACTGCACATTGCCGGCACTAATAGAATATGCCTGTTCTTGTCCGCAATTGCGGACAAGAATAGGACATGTTCTATTTTTTTCGGGAACGAAATTGCGGACCCGGAAGTGCGGGTCCGCGGCAGCACATCTGAAAAATTCGCTCATCTCTACAAACCATCATAAAAATAGAAAATGTGAAGATAGCATGAGGAACTCATCTTTGTCATGTGACTTTGGAGCTTTAACCAAAGGTCTTTGCAGTGGATACTGTTTTACCCTCTTATAAACATCTTAAGGTTGCGTTCACATCACTGCTAAATATTTCCATTGTTCTCTATTGTTACAGGCAGCATGATGGCTCAGTGATTAGCATTGGTGCCTTGCAGCCAAACAAGGACAGCATCTGCAAGGAGTTTAGGGAACTTAGATTGTAAGCTCCACTGGTGCTAGCAAGTGATAATAATGTCTGTAAAGCACTGCAGAATATGTCAGCAAGTAAAATAAAAAAAGAAATGGAAGTGGCGGACAGAGCGGATAACTGAGCTGACAGACTACAATGGAGTGCGTTCGGAATCCTGTTTTTTTTTTTTTTTTTACCAGACACAAATGTTTTGCATGCAGGACTTTTTTGTCCAGTCTTTTTAACAGAATCTCTAAGGCTACTTTCACACTGCCGTTTCTGGGTCCGCCTGTGAGATCCGTTTCAGGGCTCTCACAAGCGGCCCAAAACGGATCAGTTTAGCCCCAATGCATTCTGAATGGATCCGCTCAGAATGCATCAGTTTGGCTCCGTTCTGCCTCCATTCCGCTTTGGAGGCGGACACCAAAATGCTGCTTGCAGCGTTTTGGTGTCCGCCTGGCGATGCGGAGCCAAACGGATCCGTCCTGACTTACAATGTAAGTCAATGGGGACGGATCCGTTTACATTGACACAATATGGTGCAATTGTAAACGGATCCGTCCCCCATTGACTTTCAATGTAAGTCAGGACGGATCCGTTTGACTTACACTTAGACTTAGACTTTTTTTTGTTCATGGTAATGCAGACGGATCCGTTCTGAACAGATACCAGCGTTTGCATTATAGGTGCGGATCCGTCTGTGCAGATACCAGACGGATCCGCACCTAAACGCAGGTGTGAAAGTAGCCTAACGCAGATGTGAACTTGGCCTAAGAAATACTGGTTTGCCACTTAAAGTTATTTTTTTCTTAAAATTTGATGGGAAATAGTGTGATTTCACTGTTGCTAACGTGCTTCTTTACTATTCTTTTGGTAGCACAGTGGCAATCTAAAGTTGAGCTGAACAGCTAGGTCATATGAGACACGGTGGATACAGATGTATCCAACCTTACCTTAGCTCCAGTTTTGGTAAAGGGTTTGTGTCATCACTAGGATATGCCATCAAAGTCATATAGGTACGGGTCCCACCTCAAAAATGAAGCGGCACACACTGCGCATGCACAACATGCTCTTTATTCATTTCTATGGGAGTTCTGAAAAAGATGAGCAAACGTGCTTGGCTATTTTCAGAAGTCCCATAGAAATGAATAAAGAGTGCATCACGTAAGTAGGGCCACCACTCTATTCAATTCTATGGGATTGCTGGAGATAGCCAAGCTCTGGCTCACCAGAAGTGGGACCCGTACCTATCTGACATGATGTACCTATATACCATATCCTAGACATATGCCACCAATGTCTGAAATGAGACAACCACTTTAAGGACTCCAGTTTTTAATTAAACAAATCCTACACAAAGTTGTGACATGCTATCAAAACCTTTTACACTCTGCAACTCACAACACAAGCACTGGGTGGCTGCACACAGACACATACAGGATAGGCATCTCATGACACACTGTATCAAAATATAGCTGGTCATTTCATGTCACACATCTTGGCACATGGTTAATAAAGTGTAAGAAGGTCACATCTACCTTGTTCACTCTACTTAGATCCAATCATTTAAATGGCTTTTACAGGCGTTTCCTTATAAGAAAGCCGCACATTACTCATTATTGCTCAATTTCTACCTGTTCCCAATCCTAACTGATCACAAATTGCCTCCCTACTTGGAAGAGCCATAAGCTATATTCTGTTGGAAGCCTGGCCAGTAAGTGTTCTATTATTCTGCAGCTCCTCCAGAGGGGAAATTAAACATTACACAGTGTCTGGTTAATCAATGGCATAAATAATAACATTTGCTAGGCAGGCAGAAACTTAGCTGAGTGTCTTGGCCAAGTACAGATTGAGTATTCAAGGCAGACCTGTTTGTGACTGCTCCATACCGCACAACTCCCAGAAAGTGGCCACTAGGAGAAACTTGAGTTGGATCATCATGCATATAACCTCAAAACTTCTGCATTGCTTTTAACTGATATGTGATTTCTAATGGAAGTACTGTGAGTTCAATAAATCTGTCATTTGAAGAAGTCTTGCTGTACTATAACATTGGAGACCATGGTTGTTTGCTTTAGTCTTACAGGTGTAGTGTGGACCAATCATCATTGAAATCCAGCATTTAGAAGAGTTGTACAGCCTGTTATATAGACAGACCCATCTTGAGTCTTTAATCTGTATTTGGTCAAGACATTTCAGCTAAGTTTCTGTTTGTGTCGACCATTTTATTATACACTACACTGCCTCACCAAAAAAAAAAAAAGGTCACACACTCTAATATTTCGTTAGACCGCCTTTAGCTTTGATTACGGCACACATTCGCTGTGGCATTGTTTCGATAAGCTTCTGCAATGTCACAAGATTTATTTCCATCCAGTGTTGCATACATTTTTTACCAAGATCTTGCATTGATGGTGGTAGAGTCTGACTGCTGCCAAAGCCTTCTCCAGCACATCCCAAAGATTCTCAATGGGGTTAAGGTCTGGACTCTGTGGTGGCCAATCCATGTGTGAAAATGATGTCTTATGCTCCCTGAACCACTCTTTCACAATATGAGCCCGATGAATCCTGTCATTGTCATCTTGGAATATGCCCGTGCCATCAGGGAAGAAAAAATCCATTGATGGAATAACCTGGTCGTTCAGTATGTTCAGGTAGTTGCTGACCTCAGTCTTGGAGCACATACTGTTGCTGAACCTAGACCTGACCAACTGCAGCAACCCCAGATCATAGCAATGCCCCCACAGGCTTGTACAGTAGCACTAGGCATGATGGGTGCATCACTTCATCTGCCTCTCTTCTTACCCTGATGTGCCCATCACTCTGGAACAGGGTAAACCTGGACTCATCAGATCACGTGACCTTCTTCCATTGCTCCAGAGTACAATCTTTATGCTCCCTAACAAATTGAAGCCATTTTTCTGGTTTGCCTCACTGATTAGTGGTTTTCTTACGGCTACACCGCTGTTCAGTCCCAATCGCTTGAATTCCCTTCAGATTGTGCATGTGGAAATGCTCTTACTTTCACTATTAAACATAGCCCTGAGTTCTACTGTTGTTTTTCTTCGATTTAATTTCACCAAACATTTAAGTGATCACCGATCACGATCATTTAGAATTTTTTTTTTTAGACATTTCTTCCTCGTATACGATGGGTCCCCACTATCCTTCCAGTTTTTAATAATGCGTTAGACAGTTTTAGTAGTTTCTGCAATCTCCTTAGATGTTTTCTTTGCTTGATGCATGCCAATGATTTCTCAAACAGACTAACATCTTTTCCACGACCATGAGATGTCTTTCAACATGATTGTTTAAGAAATGAGAAGCAACTTATTGCACCAGTTGGGGTTAAATAACTTGTTGCCAGCTGAAAGATAATCGCCCATGCAGTAAATATCCAATAGGAGGCTCATAACTATTTGCTTAGTTAAAGAGGACCTTTCATCGGTCCAAACATTGTGAACTAAGTATCTATTATATACAGCGGCGCCCAGGGATCTCACTGCACTTACTATTATCCCTGTGCGCCACTCCGTTCTCCCATTATGTCCTCCGGTATATTCGGGGACTTGGTTATAGTAGGAGGAGACTGCCCTTGTTCTCCTGGGCGTCTCCTTCTCCTAGGCTGTGAGCTCTGCACTGCGATTGGCCAGCACTACAGCCTAGGAGAAGGAGACGCCCAGGAGAACAAGGGCAGACTCCGCCTACTATAACCAATTCCCCTAAGTCTCCGCCTACTATAACCAAGTCCCCGAACATACCCGAGGGCATAGCAGGAGAACGGATAATAGTAAGTGCAGTGAGATCCCTGGGCGCCGCTGTATGTCATGATACTTAGTTCACAATGTTTGGACCGATGAAAGGTCCTCTTTAAATCCAGGTAGCAACTTTTTTTTTTGACAGGCAGTGTATATACTATAGTTTTGAGCCTGACCAGCTTATACTGATTGTGCTGCATCAGGAATATGTGATTTGCAGCTACCAAAGGTTTAAATTCAAATCAATGTATTGTCTGTGTATTGCAGGACGGGACAAGCCGCCAGAACAAGAAACTATTCTTCACTCTGGTCATGAGATCTTAAACACAGGGGCCCCTGTAGTATAAATATATATGGTTTCTATAGTAGACAAACTTATAAGCATGGATTTGTCTGCAAGGTGGAGTGAAAAAATGGTCAAGAAGTTTTGGCATTTCTCAAAAAGGGGTTATCCGGTGATAAATGTAAAAAAATGAAAATCATGTTGCACATGACAATCTCTTTCTAGGTAAGCTGGAAAAAGCCCTATACGTCACATGGGTCCAGAGATCTCACCATTCATTGCTAGACTTATTTCAAGCTGTCAGCTCAGGGTTATGTCCATTGTCAGGGGGAATGTTCTTCCAGCTGCAATTCTCTCTTTATCGTACATCAAGGGTCTTGTCCTTTCTGCTGCAGTTCTCTGCCTATCACAGCTCAGGGTGTGTGTCCTTTCTGGTGCAGCTTTCTCCCTGTAACTGTCACATCTTCTAACAGTAGATATGGATGGTGGCAATTAAATGATAGAACTAAACTAAAACTTTTTGTAGAACTCCATTAGACAAAAACAAAAGGACCAATCAAATAGGGGAGCCCAGCATCTACCTTCTGTAAAGAACGTGGACGAATGCATTCATACTAAATGATATATGGAACAAATGTCCTCCGTCACCTATCAACAAACAACTATCATTTGTATAAAAAAAATAGGTGCAATGTTGGGGCTGATTTACTAATCCAGTAAGTGTAAACTTTTGGAAAAAATGTTGACCCAGATGTACCAATGTAAGGGGTGCAGCTTGACAAGACAGGAGGCAGAGAATAGGATGAACCATTTTGTGCCAAAATTGCATCACAATTCTGGCTTAAGAATCTGTCTCAAAGTAAGCCAACCAACAACTAGCTGTAGAGTCAGAAAAAAGTGTCAATCCCGGCACCACATTTATCATCCAGCCTGAGCCCCTGTGATCAATCTGGTCAGTCTAAGCTTACTCCATCTATAGGATTAGTAAATCTGGGCCATTTTCTGCAGTTTTTCCTCTTTGCAAAGTGGTGAGAATGTGTAATAGAGTGACCTGTATCACCTGATGGGCATACACAACACACGACGCCCTTCAGGCTGACACACTTCTCCGTAGAAGCTCAGATCTATAAATGGCCCTACCTATGTTTTCCATCTCCAAGCTTTGGTCCTATTAGTCCCTCTTCCTATAGTTAAATGATTCTTCCTTAACAATACCTATCTAGTACCCTTGGTGAGAAAACAGTTAATGTATTTATCGTTGAAAACAAAAAATCTAATAAGCTGCTTTACGAATTTAATAAAATTAGACTTTTAAATAGGCTTCACAGAAAGGTTATTACTGACGCACAAGCTAGAAGCAAGTTTAAAAGCTGCTTTACATGAAAGTTCGCATTGGCGATGCCAATTACCGCTCAAAAGAAATCATGACTAGGTGCCAGATACTTCCTTCGGTGCAACTTGTTTGTTCCAAAAAAACTGGCGCATTAGCTATATTATAACAGAACACAGACATTGGTGTTCAGCATTCTGTGTTCCCAAGCCACACGCATGATCAAATTCTTTATGATTGAGTTCTATAGCCATTAATTGCTTTGTTTTACTTTAATTCCTCTCTTGTAAAAAAAAAACAACTGCATTTTGCTTGTTTATCCTCTCCTGGAAGGTCTCTCTTTTTTGCTCCTGCACCATCTGGCTCCCATCAGGGAGTCATCATACTGAGCCTTCAATGTTTTTTCCTCTTCTTTCCACCACTTAACACAAGCAAAGCAGTGTACTTATGTATGGATGAATCTGTTTTTCTGGATGGTCGTCAGAAGCTTTTCTCCGTGGCTGATCCTGGGTGCCGCATTTCGACTTTAGCTATTTACCGAGCACTCATCTCGTTTTGGATATGACTAAGCACTTGTTCTGTATAGGACAAATGATCCATCCCGTCCATTCCTCTAGAACACCATTAAGCTGATGTCCCATTCTTCATTGTAAAGTGGGGCTGAACCGAGCAGTAATCGCAACGACTGTGTACATAAAAAAAAACTTGGACAGAAATGATATGATTGGGGGGTAGGGGGGGCGAGATTTAACACGTTGTTATGGTTACTGAACCTACAAGTAACTGAGATTAAAATCATTTTCTATTCGGTGACATGGTCCTGAACACTCGAAGAAGTAAAGCATTGAGAAAGGAAACTAATGTGAAATCGACTTACAGAATATTTATGCAAATTCGAAAGTTGTCCATTTTTTTTTCAGGCCCCATCATCAAACCTCCTTCAAACAAACAATCCCACAGCACAAATTCAATTTATTTCCTGCCACACAAATTTTCTATTCTTTACTGGATATTGCTTTGTTTTGTTTATTTCAAGCACTTCATATCAAAGGGTGATAATAAAAGAGATTGAATTATGCTTAAAGGGACTCGAACCCATTATTTGTTCTTTTTCCTGATAGATCTTGTTTCGTGCTCTGTGTATAGAAGTGGATGACATATATTAAAATCTGTGTACAGGGAAAAGGCTACAAAAAAAATCTTCCTCTCTGTCTGGTATGTACCCTTTGGGGTGTAGGCACTTGTGAAAAGGGCTGACACAATTGTGTGAGATTTGAGAAGTCTGTGTTAAACATATCCTATACAGACCTCTCTATGATTTTACAGGCTACAAAAAAAAAAACCTGTGTAGTGTGATCCAACCCCCGACAATGAGCTCAGGGGGAGCCGGAGCAGAGAATGGGAGTGGTAGTGGCTCTGGCTGTTACAGTCAATCACGGTGGCTTTCCTCATATTGGTGCAGCCTTTCTTTCCCTGTGTGGACACCCTGGATCTGGGGCTCCTGGCTGATGGTCATTCGGGTGCCAGGTACGGGTGGAAGGCAGGGTGTGTAGAGTGCAATAGCCAACGTATGGTGCAGGAGTCAGTAACCAGGCCAGATGTAGCAGAATAAATGTCTCTACTGAAGTGTAAAATAGGAGTTGTAGTACATCCAACGATAGCAAAGCGCAGTTCCAACTGTTCACAATGCAATTCTTCCCAGATAACGATGTACGCATTTAGGCAAGGATGGGAGTTCTGGCCCTCTTCTCTCTCTATCTGTCTCAAGTCTTTTCCTGAGGAATCTATAAGTGGCCAGGTCATGTCCAGGTGTGAAGGGTGTCTTAACAGGGTTCCTCACTGCAGTAAAGTCTTGGTCGCTTTAGATAGCAGGTGACCTTTCTGACTCCAATGCTCGCCATGCAAATTCTAATTTATCTATGTCTTTTCTTTGTCTTTCTACTTCTGTCTTTCTGTAGATCATGCAGAGATTGGGGAGTCTATGTATCCTTTTGTGCCTAAGAAGAGGGGAGCAAAATGCAACAGCCTCCTCTTTCTGAGCTCTCATTATACACTCCCCTGAGCCAGGATTATTAACCCCGGCTGTGCCATCCATGCATAGCTATACTGGTTGCAATACATAATATAACATTACAAGACATGTCATAACATTACATAACGGTGTATAAAAAATCAGTGGCAGATACCTCCTGCTCTGGGGTGCTGCACTACTTCTTACTAACTTACCAAATGTACTTTACAATAAGCAGGAGAAAGTTGGAAGGCAGTATGGATGTGGGATTAAGGTACAGACAGACGTTTAGGTTTCCTGAGGAATTTGTGGGAGCCAAAATCAGGAGTGGATCATAAACAAAGTGAGAAAGTATAAAGGACAGATACAACTTTGAATCTTTTTTTTTTTATTTACTCCTAGTTTTGGCTTCCAAAATTGCCTCAGTAAACCTGAACGTGATGCTCTACCTTTAGGCTATGTGCTTCCGTACCCTTAGAGTAGGGATGTCGTTTGTATAAATGAAAGTGCTAGGTCTGCCAAGGAGATCTATACACAAAACTGTAGGAAATGTTTAATCAAGATATTTTGCAAAGTTGTTTAATTTTTGTATACCCTGGAACAATAACAAATGGTTGCAAAGGTGGATATAACCTTATCGGAAGGAAGGGGAAGAAAAGAAAGTATTTTTCACTCAAAGGGGTCAGAGAAGTGCTGAAGGCTCAAGTGAGGGTGAGGCCATGGCCTGGTGGCAGGATAAACATGATACCTCAAAATCACGTGCAATGGAAATAAAAATGCCAGTGACAGAAATGCACCTATATAGAATCTAGTAGTATGCAGCAAATTGATATATAGGAATTTATTGCTTCTTGTGCTGTCCATGTGCCATAAACTGAAATCAATGCCTGCCCATAGCTTTATAAGATTAGTTATAATTTATACAGATTTTCTGGTGCAAATTATGGCAAATGTATTGGACCAAGGATGACCAGACCCTTCTCCTAAGTCCTACACAATAATAAAAAAAAAAGAGCTGCTGAAAATCCTAAAAAGGTGCACCTTTTAGTGCTAAATGATTACATAGATTTTTTTTAGGGTTCAAAAAGATGAATGACAAGTATTAGGTCATTGCTATTATAAGCAATTATAAGGCAAGGTTTTCATTCTGCCAGAGCCGCATGAGGTCAAAACCATGGCCACATGTTCATGCGTAGAGGCCCGGATTTACCAGTGTCTGCACCTAAAATCTGGCTAAAAAGTGGAGCAAATTGGTGCAGTTCTGGAGAAATTTAGCAAAATTAGGGTTTCTACAATTTCTTTCTGGCTTGCTAGAAAAGTGGGCACAGTTTAGTTGGAAGGGGAGGAGCTTTGCAGAAAGGGGGCATGGTTCAAGATACGCTGTTCTGAGCAAAAATTGTGCCACAATTCAGGCATAAAATTCTATCTGAAAGTAAGCCAACCGCAAAAAGTTTCTATCCTGAGCCCCCCGGATAAGTCTGGTGCAGGTTTAGGGTCCATTCACGCGTCCGCAAAATGGGTCCGCATCCATTCCGCAATTTTGTGGAACAGATGCGGAGCCATTCATTTTCAATGGGGCCGGAATGTGCTGTCCGCATCCGCATTTGTGGATCCGTACTTCCGTATCTGCACTTCCGTTCCGCAAAAAAATAGAACATGTCCTATTCTTGTCCGCAATTGCGGACAAGAAAAAGCATTTTCTATGAAAGTGCCGGTGATGTGCGGTCCGCAAAATGCGTAACACATATTGCCGGTGTCCGTGTTTTTCAGATCCTCAATTTGCGGATGCGCAAAACACATACGGACATGTGAATGGATCCGCAAAACACTGACACCGGCAATGTGCGTTCCGCATTTTTCACACCGCACATCGCCAGCCCTCTCTTAGAAAATGCCTTTTCTTGTCCGCAATTGCAGACGAGAATAGGACATGTTCTATTTTTTGGTGGAACGGAAGTGCAGATACGGAAGTGCGGATCCGCAAATGCGGACAGCACATTACGGACCCAAAATTGCGGAACATATGCGGTCCCATTTTGTGGACGTGTGAATGGACCCTAAGGCCTCTTTCACATGAGCATGTCCGGATAAGGTCCGGATGCGTTGCGGCAAACCCGTATCTGTTTTGACTGCGATTGCGTTCCGCTGTTCAGTTTTTATCATGCGGGTGCAATGTGTTTTGCACGCGCGTGATAAAAAACTGACTGTGTTACCCAGACCCGAACTTCTTCACAGAAGTTCAGGTTTGGGTTCAAGGTTGTGTAGATTGGTGATGGATCATGTGATGGACCATGTGATAAGCGTAGTGACGTCATCACAGGTCCTATTCCTCAAAGAAGAAGACAGAAGAGATGCCGGCTGCGCGAACAAGTGGATTAAGGTGAGTTACATTTATTTTTATTTTTTTTAACCCCTTCAGCCCTATTTTACTTAGCATTATGTATTCAGAATGCTATTATTTTCCCTTATAACCATGTTATAAGGGAAAATAATAATGATCGGGTCCCCATCCCGATCGTCTCCTAGCAACCATGAGTGAAAAGCGCACCGCATCCGCACTTGCTTGCGGATGCTTGCGATTTTCACGCAGCCCCATTCACTTCTATGGGGCCTGTATTGCGTGAAAAACATACAAAATAGAGCTCGTGTGCACAGCCCCATAGAAATGAATCGGTCCGGATTCAGTGCGGGTGCAATGCGTTCACTTCACGCATTGCACCCGCGTGGAAAACTCGCCCGTGTGAATGGACCCTAAAACAGCCTGTCTGAGTTTACACCGTGTAAAGGATTATTAAATCTGGGACAACGTGTTAATTGGCTGCACAATTTTGCAAGTGATACCACAATCTACCCTCGAAACTGTGCAGCCAATAACAATCACTTTGAAGTCTATACGGTTTTACAGTTTTACTGCCAAAATCATGAAGCCAATTAACATTCTGTTTAAAAAAAATCCCACAGCCGAACAAAACTGTAACAAGAATTTAACTTTCCTGGCAATGAACATGTTAATAGCCGCTGTCTGGGAAAGTGGATTTGTACAAAGCAAATCTTGTGCTTTCTCCTCCGCTCTGATCCACCAGGCTTATTTTACTTTCTGGCCTCATGACACAGGGATTTATAGCTACTTTTCTATGGATACGGCAAATTAATGATGAACACAGGTACTCCGTGTACTGGATGCTGTAACATGAGCACCAGGTAGATGTGCACTTATGCAAAAGCTTGAGTGCTGCATTAGGAACAGGAATCAAAATACTTTTTCAGTGCCTTATTAAAAAACCCTTAGGTTTTGAGTTGAGGATGATGGGGTACAAAACAGAAACAAAAATATCTTCACAGGAGGCACATGAACAGTCAGAAACCTGCTCCCTTTCTGGATGGCTTCATGAGACTATGCTTTTAGTATAATTTCTGCCGTTTTGAGATTAGGGAACACTCTAATGGATCTCTCAGCATTTCGGCATTGCCGTAAAATATCACATCTCTGTCTTGCCCCATTCACTATAATGGGGACTGGTAGAGATCTGGCCGCTACCCGACAAATATGCAGATTATTGGCACGTTTGCCGAGTTGCCGCCTTGATCTCCGCCGGTCCTCATTATAGTGAATGGGTCCGGCAGGTGTCAGGAACAGCCTGCCGGAGGTGTTTTAACGCTAGTGTGAAACTAGCCTAAGCACTGTTTACAGTCAAGTTCATAAATTTTGGTACATCGACACAATTCTAACATTTTTGGCTCTATACACCACCACAATGGATTTGAAATGAAACAAACAAGATGTGCTTTAACTGCAGACTGTCAGCTTTAATTTGAGGGTATTTACATCCAAATCAGGTGAACGGTGTAGGAATTACAACAGTTTGCATATATGCCTCCCACTTGTTAAGGGACCAAAAGTAATGGGACAATTGGCTCCTCAGCTGTTCCATGGCCAGGTGTGTGTTATTCCCTCAATATCCCATTTACAATGAGCAGATAAAAGGTCCAGAGTTCATTTCAAGTCTGCTATTTGTATTTGGAATCTGTTGCTGTCAACTCTCAAGATGAGATTCAAAGAGCTGTCACTATCAGTTAAGCAAGCCATCATTAGGCTGAAAAAATAAAACAAACCCATCAGAGAATAAGCAAAAACATTAGGTGTGGCCAAAACACCTGCTTGGAACATTCTTAAAAAGAAGGAACGCACCAGGGAGCTAAGCAACACCAAAAGACCCGGAAGACCACGGAAAACAACTGTGGTGGATGATTGAAGAATTCTTTCCCTGGTGAAGAAAACACCCTTCACAACAGTTGGCCATATCAAGAACACTCTCCAGGAGGTAGATGTATGTGTGTCAAAGTCAACAATCAAGGAAAGACTTCACCAGACAGAATACAGAGGGTTCACCACAAGATGTAAACCATTGGTGAGCCTCAAAAGCAGGAAGGCCAGATTAGAGTTTGCCAAACAACATCTAAAAAAGCCTTCACAGTTCTGGAACAACATCCTATGGACAGATGAGACCAAGATCAACTTGTACCAGAGTGATGGGAAGAGAAGAGTATGGAGAAGGAAAGGAACTGCACATGATCCTAAGCATACCACCTCATCAGTGAAGCATGGTGGTGGTAGTGTCATGGCGTGGGCATGTATGGCTGCCAATGGAACTGGTTCTCTTGTATTTATTGATGATGTGACTGCTGACAAAAGCAGCAGGATGAATTCTGAAGTGTTTCGGGCAATATTATCTGCTCATATTCAGCCAAATGCTTCAGAACTCATTGGACGGCGCTTCACAGTGCAGATGGACAATGACCCAAAGCATACTGCAAAAGCAACCAAAGAGTTTTTTAAGGAAAAGAAGTGGAATGTTATGCAATGGCCAAGTCAATCACCTGACCTGATCCAATTCAGCATGAATTTCACTTGCTGAAGACAAAACTGAAGGGAAAATGCCCCAAGAACAAGCAGGAACTGAAGACAGTTGCAGTAGAGGCCTGACAGAGCATCACCAGGGATGAAACCCAGCATCTGATGATGTCTATGTGTAGTGTACGGGAGAGTAATACCCCGTCACTACTGAAGGGTCACTTGGGTATTGTCGTTCCCCCTGTACTTAAGGGGAGGTTGGTATAGAACATCTTGTCAATGTACTGCTATATATTTTCCTGTTACTGTGAAACGTGCATGTGCAGGCCGGCTAGGGTGTTATTCCAGCTCTGAGTCACTAGAGGGAGCTAGGGAGCCCTAGTCTATATAAGGCCCAGTCAGGAAGTAGTAAGCAGTCAGACAGTGGGAAGAGGAGTCAGAGATGATCCTGTGTCTGAGTAAAGTCAAGGCTATGGGCCTGTGAGAGAAGCGCAGGCCTGAAGCCTGCCGACTAGGAGAGGGTGGTAAAGGCCCTGTAACCGGGTTCCAGTTCTGAGGAAAAGGTTCCCCTCCTGAGTCATCATCCATTGTAGCGGAAACAGCATAAGCACCAGCCAGGACACAGAATACCACAGAGGCCGATCAGATAAAGCAAGAGGTACTCAAGATAACAGAGGAGGTACTATATAAAGACAGCTTCAAGGGTACGCCAGCTAGAGGGCATTAGACCTTGGAGAAGAAGTCACATGTGTCAGGACCAGTCAGGAATAGTGTGCAAGCCGCCTGTACTGCATCTCCTGCAATTAACACTCTGTATAATACATTGCTAAGACCGGCCATTCTGTAATTCCAAGAACCACCTGTATTCTAATTGAAACCAACTGTCTTTCATGGAACGGCGCTTCTAACTGCGTCCATGTATTATTATAACTGATATTCAGTAAAGTTCCAGTTTTTGTTGGCTATCCTGTGCTTGCTTCATTCTTCTACATTACCATACACGGCGTGTCACCGTTTAATTGACACTGGCGTCACGAACTTTTAATCACCTGCCTGTTCCAGTATCTGCGCCCATTGAAGACGACAGTGGATCCCAGGTTAGTGGGTCAATCTGCACTACAAAGCCCAGCATACACTACTGACCCCCTGGGACACTGCATATGCGTTCTAGACTTCAGGCTGTAATTGACTGCAAAGGATTTACAACCAAGTATTAAAAAGTGAAAGTTTGATTTATGATAATTTTTATGTCCCATTACTTTTGGTCCCTTAACAAGTGGGGGGCACATATGCAAACTGTTGTAATTCCTACATAGCTGCTCCTGCTCTATAACATGCTGCATTTTCATGGTTATAGGTTCCCTTTACTAAGAAATAGTAATTGATTCTAATTTGTCTCATATTGCATTACAAACTGTGAAAAAAATATATTAGGTTATACAGTATATGTCACATGAGATGAGCCATTTCATTTCTCCTCCTTCCCATAATATGGTGTCTGTCTGTAAGACAACTGGCTGTAGTAGGAGCCTTTCCACCTCTGTCCTGTCTTCTATAGGAGACCAGAAATCATAAGCTATGATTCTTGAATAAGGCTTACACCCTCAGCTATCTGCCAGCTGAAAGAGAATCCCAGCACCTGTTAAGTGGGGCAGTGCTTCAGGCTAAGTGTATGAGCCGCACCCCCCCTTCTGTTGTGAGTGACGGCTATAGTGGTCTCTGGGTTGGACACTATGATGATTAAAAGCAATGAGACAGGTATGTATTTCCTCCTATCTCTACCTATGTCTGTCAGCAATTCTGCATTGACTAAACTGCCGATAGTCTCCCTTTCAGTAGTCTTCCCATAAGGCTACATTCACATGACCATAAGTGTTTCGTGGTCCACAAATTGTGGATCCGCAAAACATGGATATTGTCCGTGTGAGTTCCGCATTTTGCGCACCGCACATGGCCAGCGCTATATAGAAAATGCCTATTCTTGTCTGTGATTGCGGACAAGAATAGGGCATGCTCTATATTTTTGTAGGGCCGCGGAACGAAACTACGGTTGCGGACAGCTCATGGTGTGGTGTCTGCAACTTTTGCGGCCCTATTGAAATGAATGGGTCCACACCCGTTCCGCAAAATCATGGAACGGATGCAGACCCACTTATACAGTCATGTAAATGGACCCTTACAATGAACAGTTCGTACTGGTTGATGGGCATCTGTCAGCAGATCAGTACCTATGAAACTGGCTGACCTGTTGCATGTGCGCTTGGCCGCTGAAGGCATCTGTGTTGGTTCCATGTTCATATGTGTCCGCATTGCTGAGAAAAATGATGGTTTAATATTTGCATTTGCAATGCGAGCACATATGAACATGGGACCAACACAGATGCCTTCAGCTGCCAAGTGCACATGTAACAGGTCAGCCGGTGTCATAGGTACAAAACTGCTGACAGATGTCCTTTAAACCATTGTGCATCTCATAATGTAAAACCTATAGGTCCCTTGAATGAAAATAATTTGAAAAACATTCTTTGTTGGATATGGACTAACCAAATGTAGGCCTCTCAGTATGCACTGTATTACTAAACTTTCAGAATGAGTTCACTATGTAACCATAATAAGGTGGAGATGCTAACCATTCGAGGCAGTATGGGCCCATATTCTAGCAAAGTAGTGGGACTCATAGGTAGAGCCAAAGGTAATCTCATTTGAAGAAGGGCCGCATTCCCTTGAATGGAGGTGCGTTACAGTTCATTGCACAGCTGGTGACCGGGAAGACTGCTGTTCATGGGAAGAAACGCGAAGGGTCTGCAGTGCTAAACCAGCTCTGTGACACCATCAGATAGTGGAGACATACCCTAACCACTTTCAGTGAGAGGAAAACTATTTTTTAAAATGGACATTCAAATGTTCTATCGGTAGGTTGACAGTGGCTCCTCAAAATCATCTCCTCTTATTTGCCCAAGGTAGACAGTCAGACAATGCTCCAAGGCATCTCGTTTTTGGCAATACATTACTTGCTCATTACTTCTAATTCTAAAATTGAATATTAGACTAGAAGATAAGAATACTGAATTCAGGGAGCACGTTGTCACATTGTATAGATTAGAGATAAACCAGTTGATTGTAAATGAACCAGATTCGACTCGAGTCCTAGTTGACCTCAGAGTGGCATACACACATTTTCAAGCCAATTGGAGCACTTTTGAATCTTGTAGAATTGATTCTACAAGACAGATTCAGCGGAATAGGATCTGAATCTAATTTTGAGCGATTTGCTCAACTCTAGTAACAATATCACCGAAATTCCCCACCTCCCATATGTTTGAGGTTAGAATCCAAACAGACTAAGAATCTGCATGTACTAATATGCTGTAGCATAGTCTTATGCCAACACCATACTGATTAACTTCTAGGCGTGACCCCGATGCCAGTCTTTACAGCAGGGAGCTTAAAGCTGCCGATGTACTAATACGTTCTAACCCTCTCCGCAACCTTTTATCTGTACTTCTTTTCTAAACTTTCCAGAGCTTTCTGAACAACTACATTTTGTTTATTCAAAGTTTTATTTTTCCCTCTTGTCGGCACTGCTTTTACTTCTGGTTGTATTAAAATTTTGCAGCTTGAAGCAAATCCCTCAGCATGGGTTATCTTACCTTCTGTCAAACCTTCTTTATGTGAATCTTTTATTCACAGTGAAATAAGAATTCTTGCTTGTTTTTTTCCCACTTATACTATGGCTTCACCTGAATTCCAAATGGGTTTTGACAGTCTTTTAACCCCATATACATTACACTGTAATTATGAAAAGGCACCACATGCAGAAATTTTTATTATAATATTTTATCAACTTAGTATAATGATTTGTTGCTAATATGTTTAAACAGAACACCGCATTTGACACTGTGTGGTATGCTTAGTACAGGATTGGAGGAGAATATGCATGACTAATGTCTTTGGGGTTCACCTCTTTGGGACATGCAATGCCCCCGCAGTAGGCATAATGCAGGGTTTCCTTTAAAGCTCAGGCTCTTCTCATTTAAGGCTACATCGTTAGACTGCTGTGTATACACACTGATACGGGGGACGTTGTGTGTAGGGTTACCAGGACTCTGACTATCTCTCCTAGGGGTCCTGTAGGGACACAGAAAATAGGTTTGAACTATTCACCCAAGAAGAAGAGGTGCTCGTGGAGCAGGTAAGTCTCCGATGTAAGTAGAGAAAGCATTGAACACTCCAATGTATGACCGCCCTACAATGCTGCAGTGTTGTCCCTCAGGGCTCCCTCAACTAATGCTTCTTCTTTGCTTCCCTCCTCTGTGACCAAGGTCCACGTCTTGGAACGAATAGACTATAGTCACATTTTATTGCCTCATAACTTTATTACTTGTGGATTGTTTTGTTTTCTGCATCTTTAGAAAAAAACATATACTCCTAGTTGCATCATACATTTGAGAGCTCAGAAATCCTGCCCCAAATCCTATACCCATCCTGTATATCATAGTGCTCTTCTCTCCACTTATCATATCCTGCTCTCAGATGGGGCAGTAGAAATCAATTGATAGGTTTGCATTAAAGATGCATTACCATCTGAGACGTTCATGGCCTATTGAAATAGTGTATTTTACGTAAGATATACTCATAAACTACAATGAAGATAGCTGTATCTCGTGAGTGCCACACAGGGGTTATGAGTCCCCTTTTCTGCCCATAAATGGGAGCCCTGGTTATGGCCACACAGTGCATTATTAGTAATTTCTTATCTATGCTTCCATGCTACTTGCCACTAATATCTTATGTGGAAAATACACGTTGGAAGTGGTCATTAGCATGTGGGAGGCAAGGGAGGTAAGAACAGCACTGTCTGTACTCACCTTGACTGGCCTTCTTCCAGCCCCACACTGTGTCCTGACACATACAGAGTCAGGCCGTAGTAAACGTAGATGCGCACTATGACCTGACGCTGTGCGCTGTCAGGCCACAGTACAGCGAGGCGGGAAGAAGACCAGGGAGGGTAAGTGAATCTGCCAAGAGGCAGCGCCATCCAGAGCTGGAGAGGTAAGCTTATTTATTTATTTTAAATGTCTCATCTTAGGTCTGATTGGGGCTGATCTGTGGCTAATGCAGGGTGGGGAGGGCTTATTGGGGGTCTAATCTGGTGGTCTGATGGGGGATGATCTGAGGCTGGGGGGAGTCTGATTGGTGGCTAGGGGTCTGATCGGAGGCTGGGGGCTCTGATCTGAGACTGGGGGTCTGATGGGGTCTGATCTGAGGCTGGGGGTCTGATAAGGGCTGATCTGAGGCTGGGCGGTCTTATGGGGGTTTAATCTGAGGCTAGGCGTCTGATCTGAGGCTTGGGGGTCAGATGGGAGTTTGATCTGAAGCTAATGAAGGTCTAATTGGGGTCTAATCTGCGGCTGGGAGGTCCGATGGGGGTCTGATCTGAGGCTGATGTAGGCTGGCGGGTCTGATAGGAGGCTGATTTGAGGCTGATGGAGGTGGAGAGGCAGATCTAAGGCTAAGAAAGGGACAAAGGAAGGGACAGTTGCGAAGAAAGAGGCAGGGAGAGTGAAAGCTGTGTGAACCACTCTCTGGGTTTAGCTTGGCTGCCATTAATGCCAAATAAAGAACTAAGTGATATTAACATTCTGCACTTAAGAATTACAATGCTATATTTTTTTTTAATGAACCGCAATTTATGTAACTTTCCACTAAGTCAGTTATATGTTTGACCAAATACAGCAGTCAAATTTTTACGTTGAGAATTTTGTATGGCTCACGAACGATGTTACAAATGGCCCTAGGCAGCAAAAAGGTTCCCCACCCTGCTCTATATCGTCAATAAGGTCAAATAGACCCTAGTAGCAAGTGATTAGATCTAAAAGCAGCTCCAAATGGGATTTTTCTTCTAGACCTTTAAGGACCACTGTGGCTTCAGAGACTGGACCCACCAGAGGATCCTCTGGTACTCTGATAGGCCAGTCTGACCCTGATGCCAACAGTAAGTTCTCTTGCTATTCAAATCTTGAGTTCCCAGTCCTGAATTAAAAGCTTGTTTCATAGTGGTGTTGTATGCAGGAGGTTCACACCATCTCTCAAGTGTACAGCAATACCCACCTTTCACATAGGGCACCTATTGGCATTGACCTGCTATTGGCTCTGCAGTTATTAGTGAATGAGTCCCTCTACTGTGACCCAAAATACTCATCCACTTTCCAGAACTAGTCACGTGTGGTACACAGGGCCATCTTTAACGTGGGGCAAAAGGGGCAGCTTCCCCGGGCCCAGTTGCTCCTGGGGGGCCCAAGGCAGCTGCCTCTTGAGCCCCGCTGGCCAGTGGCGTAGTGTGGGGGGCAGTTGCTCTGGGCGCAAAATTCCAGGGGAGCGCTAGCAGGGCCGCACCACCAATTAGGTAAAGTGGGGCGATGGCCCCAGGCGGCACGGCCCTGGTGACAAGTGGGGGGTGGTGGCAGGGCACAAAGAGATGAGCGCTTCCATTGTGGAAGCGCTCATCTCCATAGTCATCTGTATCGCAGTCCTCGGGACAGCGATACAGATAGATGTTCTGTGGCGGGGCAGGGGATGGAGAGGCGTTTCCCTTCCCTGTTCCTCTGATAGGCTGCAGGCACAAGGCCTGCAGCCTATCAGAGGCCGCTGCAGGCAGCGCGAACCACACAGTGCGGGACACAGACCGGAAGAGGCCTGCATCGCATCAATGCCAGCCTGATGGAGATAAGTATAAGTGTTTATTTTTTTATATGGTACTACTTACTGGCACATGATTGGGAGGCATCTATGGGGGCACTTGTTACTGGTACATGATTGGGGGGCATCTATGGGGGCACTTGTTACTGGCACATGATTGGGGGGCATCTATGGGGGCTCCTGTTACTGGCACATGATTGGGGGCATCTATGGGAGCACTTGTTACTGGCACATGATTGGGGGCATCTATGGGGGCACTTGTTACTGGCACATGATTGGGGGCATCTATCGGAGCACTTGTTACTGGCACATGATTGGGTGCATCTATGGGGGCACATCTTACTTGCACATTATTGGGGGGCACTATGGGGGCATCTATGGGGGCACAAAGAAGGGGTATTTTATATGGGGTGCTCTGTATAGGGGCATTTTATATTGGGGCACATTATGGTGGGTACTATGGGGAAGAAGAGAGAGGAGTACTATGGGCTTATCTATTGGGGGGCACTAAGAAGGGGTATTTTATACTTGCAAATTATAGGGGACACTGAGGGCATCTACTGGGGCACTATATATGGGGCATTTTATACTGGTACATTATGGGGGGCACTAGGAAGAAGGAGGAGAGGAGCACTATGGGGGAATTTACTGGGGGCACTATATAGGGGTATTTTATACTGGCACATTATGGGAGCACTATGGGGACATTCGCTCAACTGGGGGCATTACAAGGGGTATTATTTGCACTGGCACATTATAAGGAGAATTATTACTACTGGGGGGCATTATGATGTGCTTTATTACTACTGGGGGTCTATGGGGAACATGATTACTAGTATGGGCACTTTGGAAGCATTATTACTTCTGGGGCACAGTGGGACATGTTGGGGGCACTGTAGGAGCATTATTACTACCATGTGTGCTCTAGCAAAGAATTATTCCTATTGGTGGGACTTTTGGGAGCACTATTACTGTGGGGGCACCTTGGCACAGCTTACCACAAATTATTTTTGAGGGACGTTATGTTTACACTATTAGTGTCAGGGGCACTATTTGCTTAGCGCAGTTATTTTAGGATTTTATGTGCCAATAATTATTGAAGGGCACTATCTGCATGGTACTACTATTATCAGGGGGTTTATCTGTTTCTGCAGTATAGTATTGTGGAGCACAGCAGCACAGTATTGGGGGTGGTAGGATGATTTGTCCATAAGATGGGAGGATGAAGGAAAAGTAGTAAACTAAGATTTCGTTTGTCAAACTGCAGAGACGAGAAATGGCTGAAAAATGGTGTTCTGGTCTGAAGGTCTGAAAGAAGAAGAAGAGGAAAGAGAACATCTACGTCAAAGACACGTCACTGGATGTAAGAGGTATGTGGCGCTGTATTACCCTGTATGTAGGGGTGGATGGAGGGGTTAGTAGTACAGTACTATCTGCACATTGTAAAAAAAAGTAATCTGCAAAATATTATATATTTGTGTCAGAAGTTGTGCTTTTTTAATAATGATACAGCCATTTTATTTGATACTTTTGTGCCGATTCTTTCCCCCCCCCTCTATATTAAAGGACACTATAGTCACCAGAACCACAACAGCTAAACGTGGTATTTCTGGTGTCTATAGCATGTCTCTGCAAGCTTTTTAATGTAAACATTGCATTTTCAGAAAAAAAGGTAGTATTTACATTACTGCCAAGGAACATCTCTAGTGGCCCCTCATCATTATTAAAGTTTACTACTCTACGAGGTGTGTGGATTATTATTTTTTGTGTGTGTTTTGTGGTGGAGGGCGTGATTGCATGCTAGGGTGTGGGAAGGCGGGAGCCAGGGGGCCCAAGTAATTCTTGCCCAGGGTCCAATCAATATTAAAGATGGCCCTTGTGGTACAGACTCTGGCATTGATAAAACTACCTCTTTGCTTTCCTATCTATTTTTAAAAAAATCAACTAAAAGGTAAAGTTTACAGAATAAATTCAGCTTTTGGCAAAAGCATAATTATGTTAATGATAGAGTTAATGCTTATAATTATCATAAAGTGCGATAGAGAAGAGAGCTGGTGCTTGAGAAGGATATGCTGCATAATTTTTGTAAATGTCAGAGGACACGCCAGATTGAAGATGGTTATGAGATGTGGCAAGAGTCTCATGAAAAAATTAGGTAGAAGATATGTAAGAAGTATAATTTATTCAGATTTCTCAATATAAAAAAAATCTGTGACATCGTATTTTGAGTTGTTCTCTATCTGTAGTCAGGTATTTTGACTGTTTTCATGTTTGAGATATTCTAAGATTTCCCATCTTTTGCTAATTAGGCTGGCTTGTAATTTTAGCTACAATGCAGTACATTTGGTAATTTAGGCTTCAGATTTCAATTTTATGCATATTTTTATCCAGACTGATATAGAAATTCTCATTTACAAAACTTAAATATGCAAGACTGTTCAGAAATTATATTCTGTGACTTCATGCTGCTGTATTTATTCAAATACAGTCTATTTTCTGGAAACACATGACTCTGCATATCAAGTTGGTATTGTCACTGGACTGCATAATTTTCTGTCTCCTGGAAGAAGCAGCTTAGAGGATCAAGGTATTTCATACTTACCGGGTCTATGCTTCACATGCACTCTAGGTTTTCCATGTATTTAATAGAGTAGGTTGAAAAAGCTTAGTGTATATCCTGATATAGTATAATTAAGCTTTTCCCATACTACCATCATGGCTTCATCACCTAGCAGATAACTGTTCAAATAGGTCCCAATGGATCTGGACAGCTCCCATTGGGTTATAATGAGGTCTCCATCATCGCCCAGTTTTTACATGGCAATAACAGAGCTGTAGACTGTTTTATGATGCAGAAAACACACAGAAAACCCCAATGAAATAGAACACAACACTGATGTAAATAGAACCTAAGGCAGGATTTATTGGGATCCATCAGTCTTGTTATGGCCTTCAGTAAGATCTAAAGTCAAGAGGGCAAGATGAAGTGTCTTCCCGGATTTTCTTGCGTTGACCTTGGGTATTTTCCAATAATAACCTTCCAGACTACATGGAATTACACAGCCTTTAGGGCAACCACCTTAAAGGAACTCTAACCCCAGCAAATAAATCCAAACAAATAAAAAATAACTACCAACAAAATGTAACATGATATCATTTTTGTCTTTGTTATTTATTCTTGCTCTGTCAGATATCACAAGAGCAGTTCATTGTATTCTTCTGTCCGGCTCTTCATCCTTTTCACTCTATGATATTAGTGCACGTGAGCCAGAAAGTTTAGGAGGAGAGGGCTCATTTTTTTTTCTACACAGTGATTCTGGCCATTTTGTTGGAAGGAAACTCCTAGTTACTAATAGTACAAAATAGATTTGGTAATAGTGCCTATAGTACCAGCTATAGTATATACATAGTACCAGTCGTAGCACCTATAGTATCAGCTAGATCAGGTATGCTCAACCTGCGGCCCTCCCAGCATGCCCGGACAGTCTACAGCTATCATCCTACAGCGGGGCAGGGGGGAGTTGTAGTTTTACAACAGCTGGAGGGCCGCAGGTTGAGCATGCCTGAGCTAGATCAACTATAGTATCAACTATAGACCATACAGCTGAATAGCTAATCAGTTATGCAGTGATAATTCTTCCCTTCACTGCATAATTGGGCAGATTTGTCTTTGTCGGTAAAGCTGGGTAGCATGTGGAGGTATGCTGGAGATCACACTATATATATATATATATATATATATATATATATATTATATACTCACGGTTGTCCTGATGTTATATTAATGGATGTAGTACATACAGTATTCATGTATCAAGTGTGGCTTCCATTACATTTCTGCAAAAGTTGCTTCCCAAATGCTGAATTCCAAATTTGCCTAGTAATCTAGTGATAAATCCCTTCATATAGCTAGAACAACTTGCCTTTCAGGTCCTGGAAAAGCTGTGTGACAACCCTGTACAGCTCCATTGGTGTGTTGTAAGCATTCATTGGTTCTGTCCCCTTTAATTCTGTTCATTTTATATTATCTTCTATATTCGGTATAATGATATTCCTTGAACATACGGTACTCAAACCACCCAACCCAACCCCCATTGTGGTTATCTCAGAGACATGCGTGCTGCACACTGTAGGAGGGGATGACGGGTATGAGCCATTTATTGGGCACTACATTCCATGGTTAAAATGTCTCTAGTGATAACATTGCATGTTTGAATTGCTATTTTGTAGTATATTTTTTATGACACCAATAATATAGCTTATTTTTCTTTTTGCAATCGACCTTTATTAAAAATCTCCTACTATTTTGTACTTTCAGCTACTACCGTACGCAGATCTTCATGTTCCCATACAAACCCTTTGTTGTCTGATGTTAAAGTCAAAGGTGACCCGAAAAACGGTCGTGTGCATGAGGCCTTACATTACCTGGTCCTGTGAATCAAAGTGTAGAGGGCCCTGAAGTTGCAAAGAAAGCTGAGTCTCCAGGAGTAACAGCAACACCCCCATTGTACCTAGATACTCGATTGCATACAGTATATTAAAACATCACTTTTCTCAGCCAAGCGCACATGCAACTGGGTCAGCCAGTTTCATAATTACAGTACAAATCTTCGGACAGATGCCCTTTAAAGGGAACCTGTCACCAGTTTTATGATGTCCTAACTAAGGGCAACATAAATAAGTGACGGATTCGCTTAGCTACTTAGGTACCTGTCCGTACCTTGGAGAATGCATTCTGTGGGTTATCAGGTAGAAGGGCACAGATGGAAGGCAGTAGTATTGCAGGATCAGACTACATTAGGCTTGTTTATAGTATGTACTTCTGGAGACACATACACTATATGTGGACACCTGACCTTCACACCTAAATGAGCTTGTTGGACATCCCATACCAAAACTAAAAACATTTGTGACGTTAAACACTGATGTTGGATGAGAAGATCTGACTTACAACCAGTGATCTAACTAATCCTAATGCTGGATGGTGCAGCCATCTTGGAATAGATGTGAGTGAGTTATTTTTTTTAACCAGAGGCACTACTTTAAGAAGGGGGTGCCACATAACCCTGTGTGGGGGGGGGCAGTAAAGGGGGAATAACTGGGTACGGGGGAAGAATCTAAGGTGGAATAACCCTTTGAGGGAGGACATCAAAGGCGACACAACTGTGTGGGGGTCCATTTAAGGCTACATGCACACGACCGTATGTGTTTTGCGGTCCGCAAATTGCGGAGCCGCCAAAAAAAAGATGACGTTCCGTATGGCATCCGTTTTTTTTTTGGATCTGTTTTTTTTTGCGGATCCATTGTAATAATGCCTATCCTTGTCCGCAAACTAGAAAAAAATAGGCCATGCACTATTTTTTTTTGAGGAGCAACGGAATGGACATACTGATGCTGACAGCACACGGTGAGCTGTCCGCGTTTTTTGCAGACCCAATGAAATGAATGGGTCCGCATCCTATCCGCAAAAAAAAACGGATCGGACACGGAAACAAAATACAGTTGTGTGCATGAGGCCTTAGGGGAATAACTGTGAATTACTGAGTATAACTAGGTGGGGGGCCACCTAAGGTGACATAACTGTGAGGGGGCACTAAAGGAGACATAATTGTGCGTGCGGGGCCACCTAAGGGGGTATAATCTATTAGGGGGGCATCACTGTTTTTGTAGGGCCACCTAAAGGGACATCACTACGTATGTGTGGAGGTACTTGAGGGGGCAGCACTGTGAGGGCAAACTTTGTGGGAAGGCGTCTAAAGGTGCACAACTCTGATGGAGTCTACAAAAGGGGTCATAACTGTGTGTGGGGGCCATCTAGGGGGCATAACTGTGTTTGTGAGAAGCTGGGCATAACTCTGTGAAGAGGGCCTCTGAAGGGTGCATAACTATTAGGGGGACATCAATGATGGGGCCATCTAAAGGGGCATAATCTATTATGGGGGCAGCACTGTGTGGGGGCCAATTAATACGGCATCATAGTGTGTGGAGTCTACTTAAAGGGGTTGTCTCACTTCAGTACGTGGCATTTATATTGTAGAGAAAGTTAGTATAAGACACTTACTAATGTATTGTTATTATCCATATTGCTTCCTTTGCTGGCTCGATTCATTTCTGCACTGCTCGTTTCCATGGTTACAGACCACCCTGCAATCCATCAGTGGTGGTCGTTCTTACACACTATAGGAAAAAGCACTAGCCTATGTGTGCTCCCATGGTCCCAGCCACAAGAGAGGCTTATGCTTTTTCCTATAGTGTGCAAGCACGACCACCACTGATGGATTGCAGAGTGGTCTGTAACCATGGAAACGAGCAGAGTATAATGTGATGGAAAAATGAATCCAGCCAGCAAAGGAAGCAATATGGACAATCACAATACATTAGTAAGTGCCTGACAGAGCTTCCATATTATAATACACAGAGGGGTTTTGTGGTTGTTTTTATATCAATTTGGTCTGCCTTTCCTTTGTGTGCATGCACTAAATTTAGGAACCTTAAAGGAGTTGTCTCACTTCAGCAAATAATATTTATCATGTAAAGAAAGGTAATATAAGCCACTTACTAATGTATTGTGATTGTCCATATTACTTCCTGGATTCATTTTTCCATCACATTATGCACTGCTCGTTTCCATGGTTACAGACCACCCTGCAATCCATCAGTGGTGGTCGTCCTTTCACACTATAGGAAATAGCATTAGCCTGTCTGGTGGCCGGGACCATGGGAGCACACATAGGCTAGTGCTTTTTCCTATATTGTGCAAGCACGCCCACCACTGATGGATTGCAGGGTGGTCTGTAGCCATGGAAACGAGCAGTGTATCATGTAATGGAAAAATGAATCCAGCCAGCAAAGGAAGCAATATGGATAATAATACATTAGTAAGTGTCTTGTATTAACTTTCTCTACATGATAAATGCCACTTACTGAAGTGAGACAACCCCTTTAATAATATATGTGGCATGAGTGTATTGTGATTTACATCTTTAGATATAAAAGTAGACCTGGCTATAGTCAAAAATAGTAAATGAGCCATAATCCGTGTCTTATCTCACTTTTGGCTCTTAAACATAGACCACTGTGTAAAGTCACATATTTAACCAAATGTGGCAGAAAATGTACCAGCTGCCACAAAACATTACGCCACAAAACTGACATATGTGATTTTTTAAATGACCTCCAGGGTCTCTATTATAATACACAAAGTCCATATTATAATACACAAAGTCCATATTATAATATACAGTCTATTTTATAATACACAGAGTCAATGTTATAACACACATTGTTAATATTATAATACACAAATCTCAAACAGACTCTGTGTACTATAACATTGAATTATTATATGGACCCTGTGTTTTATAATATGGACTCATGGATCCATGATCACTGTTAGGCGTGGAAGCGGAACATCTGGTGATGTCATCATGTAGAATCTCCAGGCCTGGTGAAGCTCCAAGAGGTCAACCTCTTGTGATGTCATAATGTAGAATGTGGGTAATACCGGCTTACTCCCTGGCATCGGGCTCAGTCTATGTCTGGCTCACCATGTGCTCACGGAAGCGACGCAGAGATGAGATAGGACAAGTGGAGGGAGTTTTGCTCAAGCGAATCAAAGAAGAAGAGGTCGTCCCGCGCAAGCGACGACGAGTGGAAATGGATACAGTAGAGGATATGGAGGTAGAAGGGAGACAGTATGCGGATGACATTAAGATGAAGGACGCAACTGAAGAAACAGAAGAACCAATGGAGGTCGGGGAGCGGCAGTACTCCGACGATATTGAAATGGTTGAGGTTGATGATGATTACCAATTTGACAAAGATGGCGATTGCATCATGACAGACCTCAGCGCCCACAAACAATGAACCCCAAAATAAGGTGCAGGCATTTCTTATAGTATTTATTTATTTATTATACATCCTGGAATTTTTGTAAACTAAACATTATTGTCCATTGTTTTCTAGATCACGGATGGTAACAGACAATGGAGTTTTATACAAGATCCTACCTGAGATGATGCATGGAAAGAAGGACAACATCTATGCCACCTTATCTACATAGAAACACACAGCTGAACATCGAAACATCACAGCCAAAATTACAGCAAACTCAGTTTAAAAAATCTATATATTTCAATAAACATGTTTGTTATCCATTAATGGTGTTTTCAGTTTCTATGCAACAAGGTTTGTTGATGTTGGGGGGAGGGCTGTTAATTGGACAGTTGTCCAAGGCTACTTCTTAATAGGGAGGTCCTAAGGGTTGGTCGGGTGGTGGGGCAGGTAATTAGGCAATTGTCCAGGGTGTTTTCTTCCTAGGGGAATCATAGGTTTGTTTTTTTCTGGAGGAAGAGTAAGAGTTAATTGGGCAATTCTTCAGGACCACTTCATGCTAGGGAATTCTAATGGTTGGGGTTGATCTACAGTGGTCAATTAGGCAATTGTCCATTGTACAGGGCTACTGTACGGTTGGTCTTAGGAGGGAAGGGGGGGGGGGAGTAAAGTGTACAACTCTACAGGTCTACTTCTTTCTATGCCGGGGATCCTAAGCATAGAACTCTTTTACAGGATTCCATAGAGTCATGGTGTCTTGTCTTTGGTCTAATAAGAAGCTAATGTAATTCAGGTAGGTAGAGTAACAGCGTTCTCTTAGTTTGCACATTGTAAGGTCTTTGGATGTTCTAAGATTAGGGTTCATGTGTTGTCATATCTGCTCATATAGATATTCTAAGCTCATCAGCATATAGCAACAGAGGGCAATTTATGTCCTTTTGGGCTCTCAGTGGGAGGTGTGCATTAGAATGCAGAAAACAAAACAAAAGGAAGGACCTGTGTAGTAGACTGATCTATTCCATACCACGGAAAGGCAGTAAATACATAGTAATGTGCAAAATTTTTAGGCAGATGTTGGAAAATTCTGCAAAACAAGAATGATTTAAAATGTACACATGTAAATTATTATTTTTTAGCAATTAATAAAATGCTAAGTGAATGAAGAAAAGAGAAATCTAAATCTAATCAATAGTGTTGAGCGCAAATATTCGAATAGCGAATATTAATCGCTAATATCGCAATATCGCTAATTCGCGATATCGAATATTGGTAATTTTTTAACATCTGAAAACATGATTCCTCCCAGCTTCTTTCTTGTGGGTCATTGCAGTCTATATGTGTATTTCCGAATATTCTGTCACGAGGGTGTCAAGAACCACGCCTGACTCCGTTATACCCGGGGTCAGGAAGTCGCAGTGGGTGGCTGTGCGCTCTATGTAGAAAGATAGGGCTGTTTCTTTATGGTAGCTTTCTGGGTTTGCTTTGCAACCCTTTTTGGCTCACTCAGGGATCCGTAGCTTCTTCTCCTCAGCTGTTCCTTTTCCAGCACTCCCAACCTCCTTATATTCCCCTCTCCCACTTCTCTGGTTGCCAGATAAAGAGCTTCCTGCCTGGACTTCTATACTGACCCACTGGAGCTGTGTTGCTGCGTTCCCTGGTTGTTGTTCCAGAACGTTACCCTCCGGATCCCTGTTGTGCCTTTGTGGTCTGCTGTTGTCGCCCACCTGGGATTATATGTTTGTCTGTATTGTCTGTCCTCTCCTTGGTGTTTTCCTCTTAGTGTCAGTGGTGCGGACTAGTGATCCCACCGCCCCGTTCACTACATAGGGCTCATCTTAGGGAAAGCCAGGGTTTAGGCACGTGATCGGCGTACGGATGAGGAACCCGTCTAGGGACGTCAGGGCAGTCAGGTGCCAGCCGCAAGGTGAGTCAGGGGTCACCACCTTTCCCTCTCCCTTGGGCAGGGCCTTCCCTTTTCCCCCCCTTTGCGTGACGCCGGTCATTACATTATATCTGGCCCTTATTTTGTGTAGGTTAAAAAAAAACAAAAAACTTTTTTTACCTACTTAGAATCCAGTATGGATCCAATTGCTGCTTTGTCAAAGCAATTTCATGGCCTGTCTTTGGAGGTGGCAGGATTGAGGGCGTCGGTCCTCCAACAACAGCAGCAATTGCAACAGACCGCAAGCCCAGCGGTTGCTACAGGTAACCAGGTTGTTGCGGAACCCAAGGTTGCTCTTCCTGACAGATTTTCTGGGGGAAGGGACAAGTTTGTGATATTCCGTGAGGCCTGTAAATTATATTTTAAGCTGCGCCCTTACTCCTCTGGTAATGAAGAACAGCGGGTGGGGGTTGTTATTTCCCTGCTGCAGGGGGACCCGCAATCCTGGGCGTTCTCTTTACCCACTGATTCCCAGGCTCTCCGGTCAGTGGATTAATTTTTTGGGGCCTTGGGTCTCGTATATGATGACTCTGACCGAGTCGCACTGGCTTCATCAAAATTACGGAGACTCCTACAGGGAGAGCGGCCAGTAGAGGAGTATTGCTCTGAGTTCCGTAGGTGGGTTACGGATACCCAGTGGAACGACCCGGCTCTCAGGAGTCAGTTCTGTGCTGGGTTATCTGAAAGGGTTAAGGATGCGCTTGCGCTGTATGAGACCCCCTTTTCCCTTGATGCGGTTATGTCCCTTTCTATCCGAATAGATAGACGTTTTAGGGACAGATTGAAAAACCCGGAGCAATTGGTAACCCCTCCCAAGCAGCAGTTAGTCTGTACGGACTTAGACGAGCCTATGCAGCTAGGAGGAACCACTCGTCAGGTCAATCCTCCTGAGGTTCGCCGTAGGCGTGGGGTTTGTTTTTTCTGTGGGGAGAGGGGTAATTTCATTAATGTCTGTCCTTCTTTCCTCAAAAACAAAAGACCGTCGGAAAACTACTAACCCCAGGCTGTGTGGAGGATGTCAGCCGGGGGGTATATGTTTCCTCCATACGAACATTGCAATTTGTGTTGCCAGCGGTTGTTGTTTTTGGCGTTAAGACGGAGACTATTTCTTTTTTTCTAGACAGTGGAGCAGGAGTAAATTTGATAGATGCCCATTTTGCCCACACTATGGGTTTGTCTCTCTGTACGCTACAGAGACCTATTCCCATTTTCGCTATTGATTCTGCTCCTCTGTCTCAGAGAAACCTCACTCACATTGTCCATAACTTACACCTTCGGGTAGGGGACCACCATAACGAGATGCTTTCATGTTATGTTCTGGAGGGGCTTCCCACTCCGGTGGTGCTGGGCCTTCCCTGGTTGGTAGCGCACAATCCAGTGGTGGATTGGCAGGCCAGGGAGATATTGGAGTGGAGTGAGCATTGCAGAGAAAATTGCTTAAATAGCAATTGCTTAGTCGCCTCCATAGCTACCCTACCTACATTTGTTTCGGACTTTAAGGATGTTTTTTCTGAAAAGGGTTGTCAGAAGTTACCACCTCACCGTCCTTATGATTGCCCGGTTAACCTTATTCCCGGCGCAAAATTACCCAAGTCCAGGTTATATAATCTTTTGTGTCCGGAGAGACAAGCCATGAAAGATTATATCTCCGAGAGCTTGGCTAAGGGACACATCAGACCCTATTCTTCACCCGTGGCTGCAGGGTTTTTCTTCGTTAAAAAGAAAGATGGGGGCCTGCGTCCTTGCCTAGATTTTCGCGAATTAAACCGGATAACCATCCGAGACCCATACCCTCTTCCTCTCATTCCTGACCTGTTTAATCAGATTGCGGGTGCTAGGTGGTTCTCCAAACTTGATCTTAGGGGGGCCTACAATCTGATTCGTATCAAGGAGGGGGATGAGTGGAAGACAGCTTTTAACACCCCTGAGGGGCATTATGAAAATCTAGTCATGCCTTTCGGTCTGACCAATGCTCCTGCTGTCTTCCAACATTTCGTTAATGACATTTTTAGTCATCTTATCGGAAGGTTTGTGGTAATATACCTAGATGATATTTTAATTTATTTGTCTGATCTGAAAACACATGAGGTGCATGTCAGACAAGTACTGCAGGTCCTACGGACGAATAAATTATATGCTAAAATTGAAAAGTGTGTCTTCGCCGTTCAGGAAATACAATTCCTAGGTTATTTATTATCTGCTTCAGGTTTCCGTATGGATCCTAGGAAGGTCCAGGCAATTTTAGATTGGGATCTTCCTGAGAACCTCAAAGCACTGCAACGGTTCTTGGGCTTCGCAAATTTCTATAGAAAATTCATAAAAAATTATTCAGTTATTGTAAAACCCCTTACTGACATGACTAGGAAGGGGACTGATTTTTCTAAATGGTCTGACGCCGCTAAAATTGCTTTTTCCTCTCTAAAAGAGAGGTTTACCTCGGCACCTGTACTAGTCCAACCTGATGTCTCCCAGCCTTTTATTGTTGAAGTCGATGCGTCAGAGGTGGGAGTGGGGGCTGTGCTGTCTCAGGGTCCGTCTCCTGGCAAATGGCGTCCTTGTGCTTTATTTTCTAAAAATCTATCTGCAGCAGAAAAGAACTATGATATTGGCAATAGGGAACTATTAGCTATTAAACTAGCGTTTGAAGAATGGCGTCACTTCTTAGAGGGGACAATCCACCCCGTCACGGTGATTACGGACCACAAAAACCTTCTGTACCTCGAATCAGCTAAGCGTCTCACTCCTAGACAAGCTAGGTGGTCGCTATTTTTTTACCAGGTTTAACTTTGTTATTACCTATCGTCCTGGGGCAAAAAATACCAAGGCTGATGCATTATCTCGTTGTTTCCCTGGAGGGGGTAATGTGAGTGATCCGGTACCCATTCTACAAAGAGGAGTGGTTGTCTCTGCGGTACACTCTGCTCTGGAGGGGAAGGTGTTAGAGGCACAGGGGGACGCCCCGGTCTCTTGCCCCTCAGAGAAATTGTTTGTACCGTTGAACCTGCGTTTCGAATTATTAAAGGAACATCATAATTCGGCACTTGCTGGGCACCCGGGTAGTAAAGCAACCTTGGAGCTATTGTCTCGTAGTTTTTGGTGGCCAAGGTTGCGTCAGGATGTAATGGATTTTGTGTCTTCTTGTTCTACTTGTGCGCGCGCGAAAGTCTCTCATACACGTCCTGCAGGGTCTTTATTGCCACTTGTCATTCCCAATAGGCCATGGACACATCTGTCAATGGATTTTATCACTGACTTACCTTTGTCTGCGGGTAAAACAGTTATTTTGGTAGCAGTGGACAGGTTTAGAAAAATGGTACACTGCATTGCGTTACCCGCACTACCTAATGCTAAGACTCTTGCTCAGGTATTCATCAGTGAAATCGTGAAGCTTCACGGGGTCCCTTCCGATGTTGTTTCGGATCGGGGTACCCAGTTTATTTCTAAATTTTGGAAAGCTTTTTGTTCCCGTTTGGGGGTACACTTGTCATTTTCCTCAGCTTTCCATCCTCAGTCGAATGGACAGACTGAGCGTACCAACCAAAACCTTGAGACATATCTAAGATGTTTTGTGTCTGAAAACCAAGAGTTGTGGTCATCATATTTACCGTTAGCTGAGTTTGCCATAAATAATCGTCGCCAGGAATCTACTGGCAAGTCACCATTTCTTGGTGCATATGGTTTTCATCCCCAATTCTGTACTTTCAAAGAGGGGGGGGTCTTCTGGGGTTCCCGAAGAGGAACGGTTTTCGTCATCTCTTTCATCGGTATGGCAGAAGGTGCAAGCTAACTTGAAAAATATGGGAGGTAAATACAAATGCATGGCTGATAAGAGACGGTCGCCTGGTCCGGACCTAGGAGTGAATGACTGTGTGGTTGTCTACTAGGAATATTAAATTAAAGGTTCCCTCTTGGAAACTGGGTCCTAGGTTCATTGGCCCTTACAAAATTGTAGCCATCATTAACCCCGTGGCTTTTCGCCTGGAGCTACCTCAGACTTTTAAAATCCATAACGTCTTTCATAAGTCGTTACTCAAGAAATATGTTCCACCTCTAGAACCGTCACCGCTGCCACCCCCTCCTGTTGTTGTGGATGGTAATCTAGAGTTTCAAATATCCAAAATTGTTAATTCTCGTCGGGACCGCCGCTCTCTTCAATATCTGGTGCATTGGAGAGGTTACGGTCCCGAGGAAAGAATGTGGGTTCCTGCGTCTGAGGTAAACGCCGACAGGCTAGTTCGGGCTTTTCATGCCTCTCATCCTGAGAGACCTGGACCTGAGTGTCCGGAGGCCCCTCGTAGAGAGGGGAGTACTGTCATGAGGGTGTCAAGAACCACGCCTGACTCTGTTATACCCGGGGTCAGGAAGTCGCAGCGGGTGGCTGCGCGCTCTATGTAGAAGATAGGGCTGTTTCTTTATGGTAGCTTTCTGGGTTTGCTTTGCAACCCTTTTTGGCTCACTCAGGGATCCGTAGCTCCTTCTCCTCAGCTGTTCCTTGTCCAGCACTCCCAACCTCCTTATATTCCCCTCTCCCACTTCTCTGGTTGCCAGATATAGAGCTTCCTGCCTGGACTTCTATACTGACCCACTGGAGCTGTGTTGCTGCGTTCCCTGGTTGTTGTTCCAGAACGTTACAATCCGGATCCCTGTTGGGCCTTTGTGGTCAGCTGTTGTCGCCCACCTGGGATTATGTTTGTCTGTATTGTCTGTCCTCTCCTTGGTGTTTTCCTCTTAGTGTCAGTGGTGCGGACTAGTGATCCCGCTGCCCCGTTCACTACATAGGGCTCATCTTAGGGAAAGCCAGGGTTTACTGTTAAAACTGTTACTTTATTAATCAGAAAAACAAAAGGGAAGGGGGACTGACCTATATTAAAATTCTAGGACACCATCCATTCAGTATAGGGTCGATATGAGGACCTATAAGCCGCATACACGGTAAATGCAGCTGCGGATGGGGTCACTAGAAATGCCGCAGGCTAGTGCTATACTGCAAGTGAAAGCAGAGGGCCATGGGGCCGTGCTAATTGATTCCACAGAAGTAAGCACTAAGGTGCGGTCAGTGTGCTCTGAATCACTACCAGCTCATGGATCCCTCGACTAAAGTTATGGATAGACTAATCCAGTGATAAACATCTGCCTGCAGAAGCCGATCTCAATTGAATCCATCCGTTCATGTGAAACGGATGTCTAAGAATCGGCCCTGCAGACACGAATCACTGGATCTAAGCTAAGCTGGGTGAAACAGGCAGATCTGGATTGCTGTTGCTCATCTAACTGCAGAGGGCTGAGAACCGCAGACCTCAACTGCAGTGTGAGCGCAAAGCAGATACAAATGAACATTGATTCATCCCCACACCACACTCAACGCGTTTCGCCATAAGGCTCGTCAGGAGCGTGTATCTGTGGTTCGCAGGATAAATATTCAAAGCTGCTGAGCCTCCATTACAGAGGCTGCAGCTGTAAGTACGAGGTGGCCGAACGCGGCCGCTCAGGTGCACAGAATATGAGGAGAGTCCTCCTCCCCTCAACTGAGCCCCGCCTGCAGAACGGCCAATGAGGACGCAGGAGGCACGGCATCGCCGCATCATCCATCCCGCCCCCATTGTGCCGCCCCCTCGATGAGACCGGCCCAGATGAATGTAATAACATTCTACATTAAAGTTAGAGTAAATATATACGGCGACTTACTACCCTGGCAACGTTTGTATAGCTCCGATCGGGACAGGGATCATGAAGTGGTATGAACTACATTGTATTTTATTTAATTTTATTTATTTTATTTTATTTAATTAATTGAGGACATCAATCGGTGGTGGTGGAGACAATACAGGAGGGTCAGGAAAGACCCAGCAGCATTTTTACTAGATGGCAATACTGTGATCAGGCTGATTTAAAGGGGCAGTGTATGGTATGATGTGGTATAAGTAATCCACAACCAATAATTACACTATCACACCCCTGGTATCTCCTAGCCCCCTCAATTGCCTAGGTGATCTAATGACATAGAGTCATTAGTAGTCCATGCCGCTGAGACACACGGATCGTGGGCAGTATGTCATCACCCCTAATGTTCCCCCGTTGCACCTCAGCTCCAGGGATCTAGAGAAAACACACAAAGGAATTATACTCATTTAGTCCCTGGGGCTGGAGCGCACATAGGCGGTAAATCCACTGTGTCTCTTTTTGCAATAACCGCCTATCAAAGTCGCCTCCTCTTGGCGATCTTCTGACCACCTCCACAGCCTGAAATTTGATGACATCCACATCACCGTTGTGCATGGTCGATATGTGTCTAGCAATCGGGGTATCCGCCCCTTTGCGGATGTCATTTAGATGTTCTGCTATTCTTCTACGGAATTCTCTTGTGGTTTTACCCACATATTGCTTTCCGCAAACACAAGTGGCCAAATATACCAGGCCTCTTGTTTTGCAATTGACAAATGATCTGATAGTAAATCTCTGTTCGGTGACGCTACAGATAAATGTAGCGCCAGTCTGGATTGCAGGGCAAGCCACGCAGCTGCCACAGCGGAAGGTCCCTTTGAGGCTGGTACTCAGCCATGTGGATGTAGTCGGGCCCTGAAAAAAGCTGTGCACCAGGCGATCTCTCAAACTACGTCCACGTCTGTACGTGATTAGAGGTACATCGCCTATCATATCCCCAATATCTGGGTCTGATTTAAGAATACCCCAGTAGGTCGTCAGCAAGTCACGCACTGTGTTGTGTGCTTCATCATATGTGGCTATGATGCGCAACTGGTCCATTCCAGCCGATCCCGACCTAGGGGTAAGGAGGGCATCCCGGTTTTGTGCCAGTGAATGCTGGTACGCTTTAGTTAGTACATGTTGTGGGTACCCCCTACTCCTAAATCTGGTTCGTAGATCACTGGATGCCGTTCTGAAATCCGACATACTGGAGCAGTTACGCCTTACCCGAAGGTATTGCCCTTTTGGAATTCCCCTCTTCAGGGGCAGGGGGTGGCAACTGTCCCAACTAAGGAGGCTGTTTGTTGCAGTCTCCTTGCGGAACAGCCGTGTGCCAATATTGCCCATCCTGTCCCTGAAGATGGTTAAATCCAGAAAGTTGATTTGAGATTCCTGGATCTCTGATGTAAAAAATAATCCCATAGTGTTTATGTTCAGGTCTGAAACAAACCGATTGAAGTCCTCAACACTCCCAGACCATAAAATCAATACATCATCGATGAAGCGTAACCACAAATTAATGTGGTCAGCCCATCTCTGATTATCCGCGAACACAACTTCACGTTCCCACCAGCCCAGGTAGAGATTGGCGAAGGTCGGGGCACAGGGGCTCCCCATCGCCACTCCCCTGAGCTGGTGGTACATGCGATGATCAAAGATAAAACAGTTGTGCTCAAGGATAAATTTCATTAGTTCAAGAATAAATTCGTTATGCTGCCAGCAATGGGTGCCACGTTGACTAAGAAAAGAGGCCACAACTCCACACCCCCTATCATGGGGTATGGAGCTGTACAAGGCCTCAACATCCAGGCTGGCCAGCATAACGTTCTCACCAAGATGTATTCCTTCCAATTTTTTGATTACATCCATAGAATCACGTACATACGAGGATAGGGACACCGCAAATGGTCGTAAAATCCTATCCACGTATGTACTGATTGGATGTGTCAAACTCCCAGTCCCTGACACAATAGGACGTCCCTTTAAAGGGGTAAGTCCCTTGTGCACCTTGGGTAACCCATAGAAACAAGGGATCTGGGGATGTTTGGGAAACAAAAACTCAAATTCAGATCTACTGATAAGGGCATGATCGTGTGCTGTGTCCAAGAGGTCCTTCAATTGCCTCCTGAACATCTCAGTAGGATTTGATTCCAGCACACGATAACATGATTTATCACTGAGAATGTCTCAGTGATAAATCATGTTATCGTGTGCTGGAATCAAATCCTACTGAGATGTTCAGGAGGCAATTGAAGGACCTCTTGGACACAGCACACGATCATGCCCTTATCAGTAGATCTGAATTTGAGTTTTTGTTTCCCAAACATCCCCAGATCCCTTGTTTCTATGGGTTACCCAAGGTGCACAAGGGACTTACCCCTTTAAAGGGACGTCCTATTGTGTCAGGGACTGGGAGTTTGACACATCCAATCAGTACATACGTGGATAGGATTTTACGACCATTTGCGGTGTCCCTATCCTCGTATGTACGTGATTCTATGGATGTAATCAAAAAATTGGAAGGAATACATCTTGGTGAGAACGTTATGCTGGCCAGCCTGGATGTTGAGGCCTTGTACAGCTCCATACCCCATGATAGGGGGTGTGGAGTTGTGGCCTCTTTTCTTAGTCAACGTGGCACCCATTGCTGGCAGCATAACGAATTTATTCTTGAACTAATGAAATTTATCCTTGAGCACAACTGTTTTATCTTTGATCATCGCATGTACCACCAGCTCAGGGGAGTGGCGATGGGGAGCCCCTGTGCCCCGACCTTCGCCAATCTCTACCTGGGCTGGTGGGAACGTGAAGTTGTGTTCGCGGATAATCAGAGATGGGCTGACCACATTAATTTGTGGTTACGCTTCATCGATGATGTATTGATTTTATGGTCTGGGAGTGTTGAGGACTTCAATCGGTTTGTTTCAGACCTGAACATAAACACTATGGGATTATTTTTTACATCAGAGATCCAGGAATCTCAAATCAACTTTCTGGATTTAACCATCTTCAGGGACAGGATGGGCAATATTGGCACACGGCTGTTCCGCAAGGAGACTGCAACAAACAGCCTCCTTAGTTGGGACAGTTGCCACCCCCTGCCCCTGAAGAGGGGAATTCCAAAAGGGCAATACCTTCGGGTAAGGCGTAACTGCTCCAGTATGTCGGATTTCAGAACGGCATCCAGTGATCTACGAACCAGATTTAGGAGTAGGGGGTACCCACAACATGTACTAACTAAAGCGTACCAGCATTCACTGGCACAAAACCGGGATGCCCTCCTTACCCCTAGGTCGGGATCGGCTGGAATGGACCAGTTGCGCATCATAGCCACATATGATGAAGCACACAACACAGTGCGTGACTTGCTGACGACCTACTGGGGTATTCTTAAATCAGACCCAGATATTGGGGATATGATAGGCGATGTACCTCTAATCACGTACAGACGTGGACGTAGTTTGAGAGATCGCCTGGTGCACAGCTTTTTTCAGGGCCCGACTACATCCACATGGCTGAGTACCAGCCTCAAAGGGACCTTCCGCTGTGGCAGCTGCGTGGCTTGCCCTGCAATCCAGACTGGCGCTACATTTATCTGTAGCGTCACCGAACAGAGATTTACTATCAGATCATTTGTCAATTGCAAAACAAGAGGCCTGGTATATTTGGCCACTTGTGTTTGCGGAAAGCAATATGTGGGTAAAACCACAAGAGAATTCCGTAGAAGAATAGCAGAACATCTAAATGACATCCGCAAAGGGGCGGATACCCCGATTGCTAGACACATATCGACCATGCACAACGGTGATGTGGATGTCATCAAATTTCAGGCTGTGGAGGTGGTCAGAAGATCGCCAAGAGGAGGCGACTTTGATAGGCGGTTATTGCAAAAAGAGACACAGTGGATTTACCGCCTATGTGCGCTCCAGCCCCAGGGACTAAATGAGTATAATTCCTTTGTGTGTTTTCTCTAGATCCCTGGAGCTGAGGTGCAACGGGGGAACATTAGGGGTGATGACATACTGCCCACGATCCGTGTGTCTCAGCGGCATGGACTACTAATGACTCTATGTCATTAGATCACCTAGGCAATTGAGGGGGCTAGGAGATACCAGGGGTGTGATAGTGTAATTATTGGTTGTGGATTACTTATACCACATCATACCATACACTGCCCCTTTAAATCAGCCTGATCACAGTATTGCCATCTAGTAAAAATGCTGCTGGGTCTTTCCTGACCCTCCTGTATTGTCTCCACCACCACCGATTGATGTCCTCAATTAATTAAATAAAATAAAATAAATAAAATTAAATAAAATACAATGTAGTTCATACCACTTCATGATCCCTGTCCCGATCGGAGCTATACAAACGTTGCCAGGGTAGTAAGTCGCCGTATATATTTACTCTAACTTTAATGTAGAATGTTATTACATTCATCTGGGCCGGTCTCATCGAGGGGGCGGCACAATGGGGGCGGGATGGATGATGCGGCGATGCCGTGCCTCCTGCGTCCTCATTGGCCGTTCTGCAGGCGGGGCTCAGTTGAGGGGAGGAGGACTCTCCTCATATTCTGTGCACCTGAGCGGCCGCGTTCGGCCACCTCGTACTTACAGCTGCAGCCTCTGTAATGGAGGCTCAGCAGCTTTGAATATTTATCCTGCGAACCACAGATACACGCTCCTGACGAGCCTTATGGCGAAACGCGTTGAGTGTGGTGTGGGGATGAATCAATGTTCATTTGTATCTGCTTTGCGCTCACACTGCAGTTGAGGTCTGCGGTTCTCAGCCCTCTGCAGTTAGATGAGCAACAGCAATCCAGATCTGCCTGTTTCACCCAGCTTAGCTTAGATCCAGTGATTCGTGTCTGCAGGGCCGATTCTTAGACATCCGTTTCACATGAACGGATGGATTCAATTGAGATCGGCTTCTGCAGGCAGATGTTTATCACTGGATTAGTCTATCCATAACTTTAGTCGAGGGATCCATGAGCTGGTAGTGATTCAGAGCACACTGACCGCACCTTAGTGCTTACTTCTGTGGAATCAATTAGCACGGCCCCATGGCCCTCTGCTTTCACTTGCAGTATAGCACTAGCCTGCGGCATTTCTAGTGACCCCATCCGCAGCTGCATTTACCGTGTATGCGGCTTATAGGTCCTCATATCGACCCTATACTGAATGGATGGTGTCCTAGAATTTTAATATAGGTTAGTCCCCCTTCCCTTTTGTTTTTCTGATTAATAAAGTAACAGTTTTAACAGAAATGTAGCGTTCCAAACGACAGTGATTTGATTTTGATAGGTGGAACGTATACCATATATCAGTTATACCAGTGAAAGCCAGGGTTTAGGCACGTGATCGGCGTACGGGTGAGGAACCCGTCTAGGGACGTCAGGGCAGTCAGGTGCCAGCCGCAAGGTGAGTCAGGGGTCACCACCTTTCCCTCTCTCTTGGGCAGGGCCTTCCCTTTTCCCTCCCTTTGCGTGACGCCGGTCATTACATATTCGCTATATTGCTATAACTTCATTTTCTAGACTATTCTTCATATTCTAAAACAAGAATATATAGCAATATAGCGAATATTCGTAAAACACCCATATTAGCCAATAGCCATAGCCAACCAATAGTTAAGTTGCCTTATATAGTTAAAAAATAAAACGCAATACGTGAATAATTCAATAGCATATTATTTGCGATAAATAGAAAAATAACAATTATTCGATTTTGACGAATATAAGACGAATTTTCAATCGAATATTCGTGAAATATCACAAAATCGAATATGGCACCTCCCGCTCATCACTACTAATCAATAGCGTGACCCCTTGCCTTCAAAACAGCATCAGTTCGTCTAGCTATATTTGCGCACAGTTTCTGAAGGAACTTGGCACAGAGTTTGTTCCAAAACTTTTTTAGAATGAACCACAGATCTTCTGTGGACGTAGGCTTGCTCAAATCCTTCTGTCTCTTCATGTAATCCTAGACATAGTCGATGATTTTGAGATCAGAGCTCTGTGCAGGGTTGAGATCAAGACTCTGTGGAGGCCATATCATTACTTCCAGGACTCCCTGTTCTTCCCAACCCAACCCCCATTGTGCTGCCAAATTCCCGAGTGGTTATCTCTGAGACATGCGTGCTGCACACTGTAGGAGGGGATGACGGGTATGAGACATTTATTGGGAACTACATTCCATGGTTAAAATGTCTCTAGTGATAACATTGCATGTTTGAATTGCTATTTTGTAGTATATTTTTTATGACACCAATAATATAGCTTCTTTTTCTTTTTGCAATCGACCTTTATTAAAAATCTCCTACTATTTTGTACTTTCAGCTACTACCATACGCAGATCTTCATGTTCCCATTTACTCAGACTACAAACCCTTTGTTGTCTGATGTTAAAGTCAAAGGTGACCCGAAAAACGGTTGTGTGCATGAGGCCTTACACTACCTGGTCCTGTGAATCAAAGTGTAGAGGGCCCTGAAGTTGCAAAGAGAGCTGAGTCTCCAGGATTAACAGCAACACCCCCATTGTACCTAGATACTCGATTGCATACAGTATATTAAAACATCATTTTTTTAAGCGCACATGCAACTGGGTCAGCCAGTTTCATGATTACAGTACAAATCTTCGGACAGATGCCCTTTAAGCTCTTTTCTACCTGTCCGTACCTTGGAGAATGCATTCTGTGGGTTATCAGGTAGAAGGGCACAGATGGAAGGCAGTAGTATTGCAGGATCAGACTACATTAGGCTTGTGTATAGTATGTATTTCTGGAGACACATACACTATATGTGGACACCTGACCTTCACACCTAAGTGAGCTTGTTGGACATCCCATACCAAAACTAAAAACATTTGTGACGTTAAACACTGATGTTGGATGAGAAGATCTGACTTACAACCAGTGATCTAACTAATCCTAATGAGTGAGTTTTTTTTTTTTTTTACCAGAGGCACTACTTTAAGAAGGGGGTGCCACATAACCCTGTGTGTGTGTGTGGGGGGGGGCGGGGGCAGTAAAGGGGGAATAACTGTGTACGGGGGATGAATCTAAGGTGGAATAACCCTTTGAGGGAGGACATCAAAGGCTACATGCACACGACCGTATGTGTTTTACGGTCTGCAAATTGCGGATCCGCCAAAAAAACAGATGACGTTCCGTATGGCATCCGTTTTTTGGCGGATCCATTGTAATAATGCCTATCCTTGTCCGCAAACTACAAAAAAATAGCACTATTTATTTTTGCAGAGCAACAGAATGGACATACTGATGCGGACAGCACACCGTCTGTCCGCGTTTTTTGCGGACCCATTGAAATGAATGGGTCCGCATACTATCCGCAAAAAAAAAAAACGTATCGGACACGGAAACAAAATACAGTTGTGTGCATGAGGCCTTAGGGGAATAACTGTGAATAACCGAGTATAACTAGGTGGGGGGCCACCTAAGGTGACATAACTGTGAGGGGGCACTAAAGGAGACATAATTGTGTGTGCGGGGCCACCTAAGGGGGTATACTCTATTAGGGGGGCATCACTGTTTTTGTAGGGCCACCTAAAGGGACATTACTACCAGTGGCGTACACACAATCCATGGGGCCCCGGTGCGAAACTGATCTATGGGGCCCCCTCCCCGTCGCCCCCCCCCAACCTGCCTCCTAGCCCCCCCCCCCCCACTACCTCCCCTACCAGTGGTGTAACTATAGTGTTATGGGCCACAGTGCAAACATTTTTTTAAAGAACCGGCAGATTTTTGTACTAAGGGCTCTTTCCGTGCGGCTAATCCGCGGCGTGACTGAGTGCCAAGCCCCATTCTAGACAGCAGAGACACGGAGCAGTGACATGATTGACTGTGATCTTTTTACTACAAAATCACGGTGACAACTTTATGTCTCTGTGATTTTGTAGTAAAGAGATCACAGAGAGGCACGGAGCATAATCAGTCATGTTAATGCTCTGTGTCTCTGCTGTCCGGAACGGGGCTTGGCTCTCATTTACGCAGCGGATTCCTCGCACGGGATCCGCTTGTGTTAAAGAGCCCTAAGCCCAATGCATGGCTACACTCACCTAGTCCTAATAAAATCTGGTCCTACCTCATCCAGGGTGTCGCTGGCGTCGGCGTGATGTCCGCTGGATCCAGAACAAGGTCCCTGTGGTGAGAAAAAAAGAATAATCACATAAGGAAGGGATGGTGACTGCCCCTGTGAAATCACCAGCTGGCCTGTAAGACTGAGCCATGCCAATGTGTAGCAGGGTAATCTAGGACATTTCCCCTAAGTGCAACCACACGGTACTAATGCCCACCTTGTGGCCCCTCACAGTAGTTATGCCCACCTTTGTTCCAGTCACAGTAATTATGCCCAGATATGTGCCCCCTCATAGTAGTTATGCCAAATATGTGTCCCCTTACAGTAGTAATGCCAGATTATGTGCCCCCTCACAGTATTAATGCCAGACTATGTGCCCCTCACCTAGTAACGCCAGATTATATGCCCCTTACAGTAGTAATGCCAGATTATGTGCCCCTCACAGTATTTATGCCCAGTTATGTGCCCCCTCAAAGTAAATATGCCCACATATGTGCCCCCTCAGAGTGGTTATGCCAGATTACGTGTCCTCTCACAGTAATAATGCCAGATTATGTGCCCCTTCACAGTATTTATGCCCGGTTATGTGCCCCCTCAAAGTAAATTTGCCCAGATATGTGTCCCCTCAGAGTGGTTATGCCAGATTATGTGCCCCTCACATTAGATATGCTCACATATGTGCCCCTCACATTGGTTATGCCAGATTAGGCTCCTTTCACACTAGCGTTCGTCGGTCCGCTCGTGAGCTCCGTTTGAAGGGGCTCACGAGCGGACCCGAACGCCTCCGTCCAGCCCTGATGCAGTCTGAATGGAGCAGATCCGCTCAGACTGCATCAGTCTGGCGGCGTTCAGCCTCCGCTCCGCTCGCCTCCGCACGGACAGGCGGACAGCTGAACGCTGCTTGCAGCGTTCAGCTGTCCGCCTGGCCGTGCGGAGGCGAGCGGATCCGTTCAGACTTACAATGTAAGTCAATGGGAACGGATCCGCTTGAAGATGAGCCCATATGGCTCAATCTTCAAGCGGATCCGTCCCCCATTGACTTTACATTGAAAGTCTGAACGGATCCGCTCAGGCTGCTTTCACACTTAGAAAAGTTATTAATGCAGACGGATCCGTACTGAACGGAGCCTCCGTCTGCATTAATACGATCGGATCCGTTCAGAACGGATCCGATCGAACGCTAGTGTGAAAGTAGCCTTACATGCCCCGTCACAGTAGTTATGCCTTCATATGTGCCCCCTCATAGTTATGCCTTTATATGTGCCCCCTCACAGTAGTTATGCCACATTAGGTGCCCCCTCAAATTAGTTATGGCAGATTAGGTGCCCCTCAGTAGAGATGCCAACTTTTGTGCCCCCTCACTCTAGTTGTTCCCATCAATCCCCTCTGCCCCTCTGCCCCTTTGCCCCCCTGCCCCCAGTCTGCAGCATTAGAAAAAAAAAATTCTTACATACTTACCTTCTTCCCTGATGAGAGTAGGCAGCTTGCCGGGTTTTTAGGTCTCCTCCCACAGTGACAGGCAGCAGCGCGATCTGGGGCCAGCAGGGGGAGCTCCTGAGCTCTGAAGATCAGTGAAGCAGGGAGCAGAGAGGTTTCCCTGCTTCACTATAGAAACGGAACTGCCGGCCGTGTGTGTGTGAGTGCGTGCCCCCCCCCCCCTCCCTTACTTGACCCTCCGGCCCCCCCACCCCCCATATTATACATGTAATGGTGGCATGGAGCGCTCTGATGGGGCCCGAAATTGCCACTGTACTTCATGCCGGGCCCCACCAGAGCGCTCCATTACATGTGAGTACAGCGGGAGCCCTGCCAGCGGCCTGGGGGGGGGGGTCCACAGGCAGCCGGGCCCCCTGGAGTGCCGGGCCCGGTCGCAACTGCGACCCCTGCGACCCTGGTATGTACGCCACTGATCACTACGTATGTGTGGAGGTACTTGAGGGGGCACAACTGTGAGGGCAAACTTTGTGGGAAGGCGTCTAAAGGTGCACAACTCTGATGGAGTCTACAAAAGGGGTCATAACTGTGTGTGGGGGCCATCTAGGGGGCATAACTGTGTGTGGGGGCCATCTAGGGGACATAACTGTGTGTGGGGGCCATCTAGGGGGCATAACTGTGTGTGGGGGCCATCTAGGAGGCATAACTGTGTGTGGGGGCCATCTAGGGGGCATAACTGTGTTTGTGATAAGCTGTGCATAACTATTAGGGGGACATCAATGATGGGGCCATCTAAAGGGGCATAATCAATTATGGGGACATCACTGTGTGTGGGGTTTCTTAAGGGGGCATCATACTGTGTGGGGGGAACTTGAGGGGGCAGCACTGTGTGGGGGCCACTTAATAAGGCATAATAGTGTGTGGAGTCTACTTAAAGGGGTTGTCTCACTTCAGTACGTGGCATTTATCTTGTAGAGAAAGTTAGTATAAGACACTTACTAATGTATTGTTATTATCCATATTGCTTCCTTTGCTGGCTCGATTCATTTTTCCATCACATTATGCACTGCTCGTTTCCATGGTTGCAGAACACCCTGCAATCCATCAGTGGTGGTCGTGCTTACACACTATAGGAAAAAGCACTAGCCTATGTGTGCTCCCATGGTCCCAGCCACAAGAGAGGCTTATGCTTTTTCCTATAGTGTGCAAGCACGACCACCACTGATGGATTGCAGAGTGGTCTGTAACCATGGAAACGATCAGTGCATAATGTGATGGAAAAATGAATCCAGCCAGCAAAGGAAGCAATATGGACAATCACAATACATTAGTAAGTGCCTGACAGAGCTTCCATATTATAATACACTGAGGGGTTTTGTGGTTGTTTTTATATCAATTTGGTCTGCCTTTCCTTTGTGTGCATGCACTAAATTTAGGAACCTTAAAGGAGTTGTCTCACTTCACCAAATAATATTTATCATGTAGAGAAAGGTAATATAAGCCACTTACTAATGTATTGTGATTGTCCATATTGCTTCCTTTGCTGGCTGGATTCATTTTTCCATCACATTTTACACTGCTCGTTTCCATGGTTACAGACCACCCTGCAATCCATCAGTGGTGGTCGTGCTTGCACACTATAGGAAATAGCATTAGCCTGTCTGGTGGCCGGGACCATGGGAGCACACATAGGCTAGTGCTTTTTCCTATATTGTGCAAGCAGGATGACTTGACTGTCAACTATGGATGGCTGAGGTATGCCGGAAGCCATGGCCGGGTGCGAGCTAAATGAGGGGCATGCCTGATGGTGAGAGAGGTGAAGAAAGGGGAAGGGTGGGAGGGGTGAGAGCGCGGCGTTCATGATGGGAGCGCGAGGCGGCGCTAAATAGGCCTCCTTCGCCCCTCCCACAAACACAGGCTGAGCTTCAGCCTTGACTACTTGTGGTCCTGGCTACGGTGGGAAACCGTGTGGAAGAACCGAGGGGGAAGGGATGACTTAACTGTCAACTATGGATGGCTGAGGTGTGCCGGAAGCCATGGTCGGGTGCGAGCTAAATGAGGGGCAAAAATCAAATGGGTAGGAAAGATTAATGTGGAACTCATAGAGCTAAGCTGGTGAAGGCTTTGGCAATCTCGGCCCGCGGATTTGGAATGTAGTGCGTGAAACAGGAAGATTGCCATCTACCCATTTTCTGGATGACGTGCGCTGGGACTCCGTGACTTGATGCTGCAGAGGCCGCCCCTATGCAAAATGAATGTCCCGAAATGGCCTTGACGTCGAATCCTAGTCCAGAAGCTAAGGTTCTGATGTGGTGAATGAACTGTGAAGCTGTGAGATATTTGGAGTTGAAGGGAAAGAGGGCTGCCTGGCATGGAAACTTTTGAGATGGCGAGTAGCTTTCTGAACACGGCAAATGGGCACCATTCATTGAAGGTCTGGTAATAGCAAATTTTGACTGGCGGTCCCACTTGAGAAGTTTTGGTGGAAGGGAGTGATAGGGTGCAATGCGTCTGCTGCCAGACCAATTGATCTAAAGTGGGGCCTGCGTGTCCAGGAGAGCTGGTGAATTCCCCGGGCCGTAAGAACCCGTAGAAACAGAGGTACATGGCTGCTTTGATCACTATGCTTTTATATGGCCCGAAAGGATCATTGTCTAGGGAGGTGGAAAAGGCCCTGAACATTGCCCCAGTGACTGGTTTTCTACGGGACTCTGGCTTGTTGCTGTTCTTTTGGATCCCTCTGAGGGTGGATTTGATGGCCTGAGAAGAAAATATGGACTGGCTGGCTGGGTGATCTAAAGTGAAGAAATGTTGTACCCCTGCAAGGTATAATTTGATGGTATTGAAAGATAGGTGAAGGTCTGTGTGACAATAAGCCAGGAATGCCATGACATAAGTTGTTCGGTCCAGGTGTTCTTGTGGGTGTCTGAGGGAGAATTGTGTGAAGGTTTCCCACCCTGTCTTGTAGTTCCTGGCTGTATTGAGGGATAAGGAATGATGGATGAGTGATCTAGCCGTGCTGACATGCATGCTCAATCCATCGTCAGTGTCTCGAGGGCGGGTGGAGGGACCCCTGATGGATCCGCGTCTGGCATCACCTGAAAGAAAACCGGGAAGTTGAAACGAGAGAGGGCATCGGCCGCTGTGTTTGCTGAACCCTGTATGAACCTGCATGAAAAATGAAAATTATACTTTAAAGCAAGGCACACTAGTCTGCGGACAAAAGGCATGATTTGTGGGGAAGAGGAACGGCCTTTGCTGAGGATTTCTACAACTTCCTGATTGTCCGTGACGAAGATGACCGGCTTGTTCCTCCAGATCTCCCCCCAGGTCTGGGCAGCTGCAACGATGGGATAGATTTCTAAAAGTGGAGAGGATTTGATGGAACTCTGAATGGAAGAAATCTGAGGCGGCCAAGGACCCGCGAACCAGTGGTTGTTAAAGATGTCTGCAAACCCTTTTGAAACTGCTGCGTCGGAAAAGACTGGGAGAATTATCGTCCCACGAAGGGACGAAGAGGGAGATGCCATTCCAGCTGGAAAGGAAATGGTGCCACATGTGGAGATCGGCTGCTGCGGTGGCGTCGAGGTGGATCAAAGCGTCCTGATCCGAGGCAGCAGGTAAAAGCTGCAGCAATCTGGAGATGAATGCCCGCCCTTGGGGCATGATCTTGGAGGCAAAATTTAGCATTCCCAGAAGTGACTGGAGTTCGACCTTGGCGAGGGTCCTGGCCGTGACAGATTTCCTGATGGAATCTTGGATTTTCCGGAGTTTGTCGTCGGGCAATCTGGCTTCCATCTTACCAGTATCCAAGATGATCCCCAGGAAGGTTATTACTGAAGATGGACCTTCAACTTTTGCCGGGGCAATCGGGACGTTTAGTTTTGAAAACAAGTCGAGAAGTACCTGGAGCTGATTGGGTGCTTGATCTGTGGTCTCGATCAACAGAAAGTCATCAAGGTAGTGGATGACCCTGGAGCATCCGCCGTGGTTGACCAAGACCCAGTGGAGAGCTATGGCAAATTGATCAAACAGCCAGGGGCTGCTCTTTGATCCAAAGGTCAGTCTATCTGAGAAATAGTACAGTTCTCTCCACTTGATGCCATAGAATTTCCATAAATGAGGTGAAACTGGAAGAAGTTTGAAGGTGTCGGCAATGTCTGCCTTGGAAAGCCAAGCGCCTGACCCCAGCTGGAGAATCAACCGAATGGCTTCATCCAAGGAAGAGTACCGCATGGAGAAGTCCTCTGAAGGAATGAGTGAATTTAAACTAGGCGTGCTGGAAGCATGAGGAGCAGAAAGGTCGAATATCAGTCTTTTTTTATTGGAAAACTTTTTTGTGACCAGGCCAATGGGGTTGACCCTCCATATGTCAAAGGGGGAAACTGCAAATGGACCCAGGAGAAAACCCTTGCTGATTTCGGACTGGATGAGGGAGTCCACCGATTCAGGATCTGCCAAGGCGGAACGGAGATTGGAACCCTCCCAAGTTGTCTGCGGGGAGGAAACTAGCCCTGTATGGAACCCCTGTGAAAATCCGGAAACCAAAAACTGCACGAATGCGGGGTCGTGGTGATGCAGAAGGAGGGCGGCTAGTAGGTCGATGTTGACTCCAGCTAGTCATAGCTGTTTGGATGATCTTTGCGGACAGGACGACTGGGGATGGGCCCTGAAACAAATGGAGCAAACATGCAAAGCCTTGCATTTTGCAAAATAGCAGTCAGACCAGTTAAAATTATTGCAGACCAGACTTCTGCCCAAAAACACTATGGGCCTGCCCCATTTGTCTACGTTCTGCCCTGAACTTGAAGACCCGGAAGGGATGGCAGAGGGTCTGCCTTGGACCAAAGCCCCTGAATTGGCACACCAGTCGGAGGAATGCGAGATGGACTGGCAGTTGGCACAGGTACAGCTTTGAGGCCCGGAAAATGCCTGCAGAACAGCTCCATGTCTAGTGTGGACCAATCCGTGATGTGCTGGAATTGGGACAGAGCAGCAGCGTCTTTGGCGGAAAACGAGCGATGATAATCATAAAAAGCATGACCTCCATACTTGTGTCCCAAATCAGTGACCCTGTAGAGGTAGGTGTCGAGTTCCTCTCTACGGTGTGGTTGGGCAGAGCATAAGATGTCCCGGAATAGGCTGAAGGCCAGCACAAACTCTGGAATGGAGAGCTTTTTATGCAACCGGGCGTCTTTGGATTTGAGAACCACTGACACGTCTCCACATGCAATGGTCCTATTTTCGTTGGAATCGTGGGTGGAAATGAGTATGGAAGCCAGGTTTATGTCTTTACCTGCCAAAATGTCCTTCCGGATGCTATCAGGAACGAAGTGTGATGGGGAAATGGTGAAGGAGCTGGGAGCCCTACCTGGGGTTGGGGCATGAATGGCGGACGGGCCTGGAACCGGAGAGGTGGGAGTGTTCGGAATTGATGGTCTGGTCTCCACCACCAGCAACCTGGTCTGGATGTCAGACACTGAACTGGCAAGAGTGTTAATGGTAGAATGAAGCTGGGCCAGCTCCGCAGCTAAGGTAGGCTCCGCAGTTAGTAGCCTGTACAACTCAGCTTTGCGAGCTGAGGCAGGATAGCGGATGCCTCTCCTGGTTAATTCGGTCATTAGCTTCGGAATGGTCCACTGCCTGAACGAAAGATTGCTTCTATGGGCCGAGCTGGGTGATTCTGGAATGGAGTGAGTCTCGGCGATATCGGAAGCGTGGGACATCGTGCTGTGGAATGAAGAATGGAAGGTAAGGAGGGTGGTAGAGCCACCTGACACCTGCGAGTAAATCCGTGAAACCCTCTGAAATAAAACACCAAAGAGTGACAGGAAGAGGTTAAGAGGGCTGACCCACCTGACGAGCTGGCCTAGATTACCTGAAAGAAAGGCGACATACATGATTCCGGCCCTATCCTGAGGGACGAAGTAGTGAAAACCAAACTTACCTGGACTTGGCGTATGAAATCGTGGAGCAGAAATGACCTGAATGGAAAAGGGACCTAGGATTGGTACCTGGAGGAAATCGCGTAAACGAATTTTGAACCAGGCAGACCTCTGGGATGACCCTGGAAAACATGGGGTGAGGCTTGAGAGATGCAGGAGATAAGTAGAACCTGACATGGATCAGGGAGCGGGAGCCTGTGAGTCAAGCTTGACCGTGCCTGATACATGTGAGGCGCTAATGAATGACCTGATGCCTGACGGGCGGTCAGGAACCCGTGAACTAGCTGCGTGGCTAGTGGCGAATGCCCCTGAGGCGCATCAGGGTCCAACCAGGTTGAAACGGGCCGATGCGTGTCGGGCGACTGATGCACCTGCTGCGTGGCAGGACCGCGACAGCACCTGATGCGTATCAGGAAATGCAAATGTAACATGAGAAAAACTTGTCCCTGATGCGTGTCAGGGTGGTGAATGAACCTGATGCGTGTCAGGAAAATGAACATGGACTGCTGCGTGGCAGACAAAAGATTGAATAACCTGATGCGTGTCAGGGAAAGAAACGAGACCGGATAAAACCTGATGCGTGTCAGGACAAATAAACGGCATGAGCTGCAGTGTGGCATGCAATGACCGGATGAACCTGATGCGTGTCAGGAAAAAGACATGAATCTGCTGCATGGCAGACAATTACTGAATGAAACCTGATGCGTGTCAGTAAAGACATGAATCTGCTGAGCGGCAGACAGAAGGACGAATGAAACTGATGAGTCCCAGAAGTAACATGACGTGAATCTGCCGTGCGGCAGACAAACGACAGGAACACCCGAGCGTCCCAGTGAAAATGATGACGTGAATCTGGCGCGCGGCAGACGGACGACTTTGATGCCCAATTTTTTTAGTTTTGGGGGGTGATTACTCCTGGGTATGGATCTGCTGAGCGACAAGTGACCCAGGAATGAGTGCATGATGTGTAACTGAATGTGGGTGGTTGGCACACAACCTCAAGAGGGGTGGCCAGAATGATTTGGATACAGTGGTGCTGTGGCAGTGTCTTGGATATGATGAATGGTTGCTGATGCTGTGGCTGTATGGAGTTGGCTGAGGCCCATGCGTTTGAGTGTAGTGATTTTTTCCTGCAGTGGCGACCTGAGCGTCGGCGTTGCCCTGGTGACCAGTGCAGGAGACTCGGGGCCCAGTATCGCGAGATCATGTGCGGAACGCTGTAGAGCACGGCGCCAAGGCTCCCAGGATGGGGAACAGCTCAAGGCGCTGCTTAGCTTACTGGAGGAGCGAGGATCGATTGAGGGTAGAAGAAAGTCTGAGCAAAGGCAGGAACGAGCGGCAGCGAGGGTAAAGCGGCAGCGTCGGAACCGAAACCGGAAGTGAAGAGACATCACGGTGAGAGCACGGCGTCCATGATGGGAGCGCGAGGCGGCGCTAAATAGGCCTCCTTCGCCCCTCCCACAAACACAGGCGGAGCTTCAGCCTTGACTACTTGTTATCCATTAATGGTGTTTTCAGTTTCTATGCAACAAGGTTTGTTGCATGGGAGGGGCTGTTAATTGGGCAGTTGTCCAAGGCTACTTCTTAATAGGGAGGTCCTAAGGGTTGGTCGGGTGGTGGGGCAGGTAATTGGGCAATAGTCCAGGGTGTTTTCTTCCTAGGGGAATCATAGGTTTGTTTTTTTCTGGAGGAAGAGTAAGAGTTAATTGGGCAATTCTTCAGGACCACTTCATGCTAGGGAATTCTAATGGTTGGTCTTAGGAGGGAAGACCAACCATTGTCCATTGTCCAGGGCAACTTCTGACAAGGGAAATCCTAAAGGTTGGTCTTAGGAGGGAAGGGGGGGGGGTAAAGTGTGCAACTCTCCAGGTCCACTTCTTTCTATGCCGGGGATCCTAAGCATAGGACTCTTTTACAGGATTCCATAGAGTCATAGAGTAACAGCGTTCTCTTAGTTTGCACATTGTAAATTTTGGGTTCATGTGTGGTCATATCTGCTCATATGTGTAAGGCCGATTCATTGGCCTGTATTTGTGGGAGGGGCTTGGTTGCCTACTTCAACGGCCAGTGCCCTCCCACAAATCGTACGACGTGCAGAGTTTCGCAGGAAGCGTGTGCTCGTACCTGGCATCTTTGTCTTCAGCAGGCAGGTGAGTGGAGTCCGGTCGGCTGGCCCCTAGGTGAGTGGGGCTATGCTCCGGACCGCATCGCTTCTTTTCCTCCAGGCTGGGGGCGGACCACACGGAGGCCAGGCTCCCTCATGCACGATGTCTGGCCGTCATTCAGGGGGAAGGGGGGCGGCGGCGGAGCCGCAGCGGTGTCTGCGCTCCCCTCCTCCCCCGTCCACACAGGGCTCCCGAACACTGCCCTCCTCCCGGGGGGAGGGGGGGGGCCACGACGGTGACGCGCTCCCCTTCTCCTGTCCACACAGGGTTCCCGAACACTGCCCTCCTCCGGCGGGGGGGGGGGGGCGGAGCCACGACGGTGACGAGCTCCCCTCCTCCCGTCCACACTGGGCTCCCGAACACTGCCCTCCTCCGGCGGGGGGGGGGGGGGGCGGAGCCACGACGGTGGCGGCGCTCCCCTCCTTCCCCGCTTACAGGTCCACCACGTCCCACTTCACCAGCGGGGGTCGGGGCACTCGATGGAGCAGGGCCCCCCCCCCCCTTACCCCTCCGATCTGGCCAGCGTCGCACTACCTCCCCACGTGGTGGACGGGCTCAGCCGGCGGTGGGTCGGCCCCCAGATGAGGGGGGGGCGCCCCCGCACTGAGCGCCCTGCCAGGGAGCGAGTGCGGCGCCACGGGGCCACAGTTTATCCGGCAAAGGGGGGGGCTGGGTCACATGAGGCCTCCCCCCTGTCCCGGCTCCTAGATGCCAGGGGGCTGCGCCGTTTCCCCATGTGGTGGGTGTGCCCAGCCGGCGGCGGGTCGGCCCCTCGAGCAAGGGGGGCACCCCTGCACTGGGCACCCTGCCAGGGAGCGGCGTGACCCCCCACGCGGCTCGTCTCAACTGGTGAAGGGTGGGGGCCGGCTCATATAAGGCCCCCCCCCTGTCCCGGCTCCTAAATGCCAGGGGGCTGCGCCGTTTCCCCACGTGGTGGGTATGCCCAGCCTGCGGCGGGTCGGCCCCTCGAGCAAGGGGGGCACCCCGGCACTGGGCACCCTGCCAGGGAACGCCATCACCCCCCACGCGGCAACATCCATTTGACCGATGTGGCGGGGCCCGCGTTGATTCAGGGGCCCCCCCGCACCGGTTTAGGCCAGAGGGCTACGCTACTCCCCACGCGGTAGAAGTGCTCAGCCGGCAGGTGGGTAGGCCCTGAGCGACGGAGGGCACCCCCTGCACTGGGCACTCTACCAGGGAGCCGCGCAGCCCTCCACGTGGCTCACGTTCTGTGTTGGCGTGGGGCAGGGGCCAGTGCGTTAGAGGGTCCCCCCATTCGGGCCACGGTGCCAGGGAGCTCCGCGCTCCCCACGCGGTTATCGTGGTGGAATGCGCATTGGCCATGCTCTGCGTTTTCACCAAAGTCTGGCACGGGCCGCCGTGCCACCTAGATAGGCAGGGATCCGTGACAACGCCGGAACGGTCGAGGGGGGTACATCTTAGCCAGTGACTAACCCCTTCTACCGGTCGCCTGCAGCTTACAGCTCATGTCCAATCATTCCATGTTTTACCTGCACGGTTCCGTATGGCAGGCACGATCCACAGTTGACACCTTCATTGTTTGCTTCCAGGGTCCAAGTTGTCTTGATCTCATTACGGGATTGTGGCTTATCGGTAAGGTAGTAGGGGTTCACGTGGGGGAGGGGAAAGGAAGTGCCCATCAGTGGGTTATGTGTCTCACGCATTGTCTCACGTCCAGGTTGTGCTGTTTCACGAACTTTCTGTGGTGGTCACTGTAGATTTCTGAGTAGGTAAGTAGATCACTTCCCCGTGTTGTATTTCCGGGTGGCGGTTCCTGGCCACTCCCTCACGGTTCCTTTTGTGTCAGTGTGCATAGCTACACGGGGGCAGTACACCTTTCCTTGCTTTGCGTGCAGTTTCACGGATACTGGTGGTCATCCAGTGTAGCCGGTCACTTATGTTACTGTTTCCACAGCTGTGATGTCACACGCATCAGACATCGTCGAGGCGTCCGTGGACGAAAACGCAGCAGGAATGTCTGAGGGGGGCAGTATTCCGTCCCTACGTGCAAGGACCATTCCCAAGCTCATGTCGGAGCTAACGAAGAAGGGCGTCCCTTTCCCGGCTTCCGCCAGGAAGGCAGAGTTGTATCGACTGTGGAAAGACTCTTTAGTGCCCAGTAGTGACGATCCCCCTATGACCACGGTGCAGACGTCACTCGCGCAGTTGCACGTCATGTTGAACAGTCTGACTTCGGCGGTCACCTCGATACAGGCAAGGTTGGAATTAATCGAGTCTCACGGCTCGGTCGTTCCGATTTCTGCCCCTGAGGTCCCGGTCGCTGCCACCTCTGCCGTAGGAGATACCCGTTCTGTCCAGGCCATCCCCAACGTGGCTCCATCTCATTTCGTGCCAATCAGCATCAGGAAAGACATCCTTGAGGGTAGGGATGTTAACCTCGCTTCATTGCTGATAGCCTCCAGAGACTTGTCTGACAACAAAGTCATAGCTTGCGGGGAAGTCTCGGTGGTGCTGAGAGGCCGTGACCACAGGCTTAACCGCAAGCTAACCATCCCGGAATTTGTCATGGCGTTCAGCCTTTTTAGGGATGTCATATGTTCTGCCAGGCCGGACAGGAGGGAGGAACTCGATCTGTACCTCTTTCGGGTTACAGAGTTGGGTTACAAGTATGGAGGAAATTCGTTTTACGACTATCATTGTTCGTTTTCGGCCAAAGCAGCAGCTGCGCTTTCCCAGTTCCAACATGTGACAGATTGGTCCAACTTAGACACAGAACTGTTCTGCAGGCACTTTGCTGGCCTGAAAGCTCCCTCCTGTTCCGCCTGTCAGTCCATCTTCCACTCGGTAGAGTGGTGTCACAAGTCAGCCGCCAGTACCTCATCGTACCCGTCCAGCTCTACAGCTGGACCACTCGATGTTTTCAGACCCCCCAGCTCCGTGGACAAGCTAGGTCGGCCCATTGTTCAGCTAGGTAGGGCTCAGATCTGCAACAATTATAATTATGCATCTTGTAATTTCGGGCAGTGCCGTCTGTTGCACATCTGCACCAACTGTTTTAGGGCCCATCCCAGAGTCGCGTGCTCATTAAAGTCGGTTAAGAATTACATGAGTGTGGTCAATACCAGCTGCTTACAGGAATTCTTGCGAGGGTCACCACGAATCCAGGGTTCGTGCAGTTTCTGGTTTCAGGATTTCACGAGGGCTTCCACACAGGGTTAGTCACGACTCCAGAGTTCACGTATGAGTGCAGGAACCTTCAGTCTGCCCAGAGAAATCCCAATTCCGTAGACACACTGATAGAATCCGAACTGAACAAAGGTTTCCTGATCGGTCCTTTCAAAGTGCCTCCTTTCCAACGGTGGAGAGTCAGTCCCGTGGGGGTGGTCACGGGCAAATTTAGCAAAAAGGAGAGACTCATCATCGACCTGTCAGCTCCACACGGCTCCCAGGTTCCCAGCCTCAACTCCCTTATTCCTTCAGAAGAAGTGGGCATGAGGTATTCTTCGATTGACCAGGCTATCGCCATCATCATACAGTTAGGTCCCGGGGCGATGTTGTCCAAAGCCGACATATCGGATGCTTTTAAGTTACTTCCCATCATGCCAGCACTCTGGCAATGGCACGGCATCAAATGGAGGGATCTTTACTATTTCTCCACCAAACTCACCTTCGGTTCCAAGAGCAGCCCGTGGCTCTTCGACCAGTTGGCTCAGGCTCTTCACTGGGTTCTGGAACACAAGGTCCACTGTGAATTTGTCATCCACTACTTGGATGACTTTCTGCTGATCGAGAGGCCAGGGGCAGCCCCCCTAGGGTTGGGAAAATTGTTGAGGTGTTTTTCCCAGTTAGGTGTCCCGGTCTCCCCCAAGAAAGTTGAGGGCCCGTCCACAGTTATCACCTTTCTGGGCATTGAACTAGACTCACAAGACATGTTAGCCAGATTACCTTCGGACAAATTGATGAGGATCAGAGAAGTTATCCACAGGTTTGCAGTCACGACCGTGGTCACTAAGGCCGATTTGCAGTCACTACTGGGCATGTTAAATTTTGCCATGCGCATCATTCCGCAGGGCAGGGCGTTCATATCCCGCCTGTTGGCGCTCCTGGCCACGGCCCCGGAGCAGGACAGCCCAGTGTGTCTGGATAGTCAGGCCTTAGCTGATCTCCACATGTGGGATCAATTTCTTTGTCAATGGAATGGGGTGTCCTTGTTCATTCCCGAGTTGTCGTGTAATTCTCCTGTAGTATTTTCAGATGCGGCCGCAAGCTCAGGTTTTGCCGCTATTTTTGGCACCCACTGGGTCGCGGGCGAATGGCCTGCCGAGGTGAGACAGATCCCAGGTTTCCTCCACTCCTCGGCACTGTTCGAACTGTACCCCATTGTGGTAGCTGCCTACATATGGGGCAATCGTTGGGTAAATCAGTCTGTTCTGTTTGTGTCTGACAATGCAGCAGTGGTAGACATTGTAAACAGTGGGTCGTCTAGATCATCCCATGTTATGTGTCTCTTGAGACGACTAGTACTACTCTCCCTACATCACCACTTCCATGTCCATAGCGCGCATGTGCCAGGTTCACAAAACGTGGCTGCCGATGCCTTATCAAGGGCTAATTTCTCCCTTTTCTTACAGGTCATGCCAGAGGCAGATGTAGCGGGCGCTACCGTCCCTCCTCACGAATCCTTAATCCTAGCGTGACTAGTCACCTAGAGACGGCCCACGCCTTGATTTCCAAGTCCCTTTCCCCCAACACCACCAGGGCATATACCACCGGGTGGAAGGCGTTTTGCAAGTTTCAGGGGGAATGTCCTCAGGAAGAATCTAGTTTTGTAGAATACATCCTGGCGTTCATTGGCTACTGCCACTCAGAACTAAAACTCTCTCATAACACCGTGAGATCATACCTGTCGGGAGTGCAACATTTCTTCTCCATCAGTCATCCCGAACGGACATCGGTGTTCTCCATGCATGCTGTCAAAGCCGCACTCAAGGGTTTGAGCAAATGCGGGCCCCAGGGCCAAGTACGTAGGCAGGCTGTCACAGGGCTCCTTTTCCGTAGACTTTCTGACGTTCTGGATAGGAATCCTTTTGGGGTTCTACCCAGCCTGGTGCTCAAATCCGCCATCTATCTAGCTTTTTATGGCTTCTTGAGGCCTGGGGAGTTCACTTGTTCTCCTGGCAGCAGCAGGTTTCTCACAGTCGGCCAGCTGGTCCAAAACGCCGAAGGTTACGTGCTGCTGCTGAGGACGTCCAAAACCTCACAGGTGGGCCCCCAGTACCGGTGTCTCATTTCCCACGTCTCATCAATGGTGCCCTGTCACAGTTCTCCGTCAACTACTATCAGCCTTGTCAGGGTCCGGGCCAGATAGTCCATTATTGCCCTTTGGGGTGGCGTCACTCACCACCCATCAGTTTGTGTCCCACGTATGCTCCCTGGTGGCCAGCTTGGGCGGCGACGCCACCGCGATCTCGGGACATTCGTTCCGCATAGGTGCTGCGTCCGCGGCTTCCAAGAATCAGGTGCCATCGCATGTCATTCAGAAATTAGGGCGTTGGCGCTCCACGTGTTTTAGCCGTTACATACCTCACCCCGAAACTGAGATGTCAATAGCTTTTCAGAGTCTGGTTTTGTAATCACGTTGTAATAAAGTACTCCTGCCTACCGGTATGTCTTTTGCCCTCTTTCAGGCGTCCCTCCACGACGCGGTTACGGCACAACTCTGACCGCTTTAGAGTAGGGCATCTCAGGTAGATCTCGGTACGTTCTTGGTTGCCACGACCACAAGTGTAAGGCCGATTCATTGGCCTGTATTTGTGGGAGGGGCTTGGTTGCCTACTTCAACGGCCAGTGCCCTCCCACAAATCGTACGACGTGCAGAGTTCCCCCTCCCACCCACCCTTTTCACCTGTTACTCTCAAAGGGGATGCCCTCTTTCAGGCGTCCCTCCACGACGCGGTTACGGCACAACTCTGACCGCTTTAGAGTAGGGCATCTCAGGTAGATCTCGGTACGTTCTTGGTTGCCACGACCACAAAGATATTCTAAACTCATCAGCATATAGCAACTGAGGGCAATTTATGTCCTTTTGGGCTCTCAGTGGGAGGTGTGCATTAGAATACAGAAAAAAACTAAAGGAAGGACCTGTGTAGTAGACTGATCTCTTCCATACCATGGAAAGGCAGTAAATACATAGTAATGTGCAAAATGTTTAGGCAGATGTTGGAAAATTCTGCAAAACATGATAGGTTATTGGTTACTTCCTCAGGGCCTACCATAACTTCCCCCCTTTTTTCCCCCAACCAAGTACCATCCCAATAAGACACCACACACTTTGCTTGGATTAAATCGGCCACAGCAGCCGTTTATTAATAAAATAAATACATCCATAAATAACAATAACATTACAATTAACATTAACCCCTGACGAGGGAGATCGTAGAAGCCCCAAAATGTTACCATCCACCATAAGCTAACCTGGCAACTCCATCTTGCCTCCAGCCGTAAGCACCAGCTCGAAGACACCAACTGATGGATGCCTTTTCCAATTAACCAAGTACCTAAACTATGAGAGTCCAGCCCCACCATTGAGGCCCTCCCATTTCCACTACCGTCATAAACCACCAGCTTCTATGATCTCCCACCGCCCCGACTGCCGCGACATGCCCCCCCCAATCCTACAACTGCCCCCCATAAGCCTAAGGGAGGGAGGGAGATTGCTTCCCTCAAAATGGCGCCGGCTAACTGGCGGTCACCCCTATTTAACCCCTATACTCCACCTACCTAATCACCCTAACCACTCCTCCCCACCACAGTTAACCAATTCCCACCCAGGCCCTTCCTACCAAAACCCATCATGGCAGCCTCCCCTTACCTGCGTCCAGGTCTGTCCTCTCTTGATAGGTTATTGGTTACTTCCTCAGGGCCTACCATAACTTCCCCCCTTTTTTCCCCCAACCAAGTACCATCCCAATAAGACACCACACACTTTGCTTGGATTAAATCGGCCACAGCAGCCGTTTATTAGTAAAATAAATACATCCATAAATAACAATAACATTACAGTTAACATTAACCCCTGACGAGGGAGATCGTAGAAGCCCCAAAATGTTACCATCCACCATAAGCCAACCTGGCAACTCCATCTTGCCTCCAGCCGTAAGCACCAGCTCGAAGACACCAACTGATGGATGCCTTTTCCAATTAACCAAGTACCTAAACTATGAGAGTCCAGCCCCACCATTGAGGCCCTCCCATTTCCACTACCGTCATAAACCACCAGCTTCTATGATCTCCCACCGCCAACAACGCGCAGCTTGAACCTTACAAACTCCCTCAAGCCTGCGCGTTCCTCCACAAACGCAAAGCACGTTCGATTCCATTCTGCAAGCCCAACGCCCAAAGATCAATGCCCACCGCATTCAGGTGAACACCATCCGCCCTCCAAAAACCACCACTCCCTGCTTCCAAGTCCGTATGCCGAACTGCCACCGCACCATTCCGCGCCACAAACCTCCCAATAGCCCTATTCACCTTCACCCTGGCCTTGTTGACCCGCTCAACCGAAC